>NC_081842.1:213969574-214192074 GCF_963259705.1 Myotis daubentonii | reverse complement strand
AGAGGGAGAATGAGAGAGAGAGAGAGAGGGAGGGAGAGAGAAGGGGGGAGGACATGGGGGGGGGGGGGAGAAAGACAGAGAGAATGGAAATGCGGCCAGGGGAGAAAGGCCAGAGTCAGAGAGGCCGAGCAGTTACCCCGGCGATGACAGCCAGGGGGTGCGTGCCAGGGGGACAGCCGCCGCATAACCGGCAGAACAGACAGGCCACCGGGAGCCGGGACTCTACTCGGCGGTGATCGGGACAAGGAGGGGCGAGGGCCCCCGCGCACTCCAGCAGGTGCCGGGTCCGGGTCTGGGTCCGGGTCCAGATGAGGCAGCAGCCAGGGTGGGTTGGCTGCCCGGCCTGGGGAGAGGAGCTGCACCCCAAGGCAGGCCGGTGGCAGGTGGGGGTGGCCGCCAGCACCAGGGGTCAGCAGGTCTCTGGACTGGCTCTGGAATTTGGCCAGAATCCTGAGAAATCTGCCCAGGGTCATGAGGGAGGCTCCAGTAGTTTGGGGACAGGAAAGGGGTTTTCCCACCCTGTTCTCAGAAGCCCTGGCTCAGAGGACAGTTTTAAATGAATAAGTAAATAAGCTGGAAGGTGCTGGGCTGACCCCCCCCCCCCCCATACCCTCCTGTCCTGCACAGTTCAATGCCAGTCTCGGGCCTCCCGCTCTCCTCCCTCCCCATCTCAGCCTCCCGCCAGCGCGGCCCCAGGCCTAGCCCTCTCTCTTCCCGTCTCAGACACCGAGACAGACCTGGCCTGACTTGGACGGAATGGGACCCTGCCATACTCCCTCAGGGCTCCCTCCAGGGGGAAGAGCCAGTCTCCCCGCCCTCCTGGCACCCCGCGGGAGGAGGGACTCCTTGTGTCCCAAAAGGAGAGGCGACTCAGCTCTCCCTGGCAGGACCCGTCCTCTCCCCAGAAGACGGGTCCAGATCGGTGGGCAAGTTTGTTCCCCTCCGCCTAAGGGCCTGGGAAGTCAAGGTGAGGCGTGGTTCTGGCCAAGGAGTCAGCAAGAAGGTTTCTCCCGGGTGCCGGGAGGGGTGCTCGGCAGCATCCAATCCGGCCTTTGCCAGCTCAGGGCTCAATCGGGTGAGGCAGTGCCTGGCTGGACAGACAGGTGCCTTCTGCAGACAGACGCACACAAAGACGACAGGGCCCCGGGCCTTGCCCCAGCGCTCGGCCAGGGACACAGAGCCTCCGTCTCTCCCCGACCCTGTTCCACGGGGATCGGCAGGTAGCGACTGAGCACATACTGCACGCATGACACGGCGCTAGGCGCGAGGAGGGTAAAACGTACGGCATACAGACACGGGCAGAGCGGGGGAGCCCCGGGTTTGAAGCCTGCCTCTGCCACTTACTGCCACGTGACCCGGGGGGGGCAGGCTGCTTCACGTCTCTCGGCCTCAGCTTCTTCGACTGGAAAATGGGGATACCAGGGTCCCTGCCTCAAAGGTAGCTCATTCGGTACCTCTTTCTCGAGCACCTGCTTTATGCGCGATACTGTCCTAGACCCGGGGAGCAGGGGTACGCTAAAGAAGCCCCCCGAGCCGCCGCTCTCGGGTTGTCACGGAAACAACGCTCAGTTCTGTGCTCTGGCGCATAGCAGATGCTCAATAAAGGCCGCCTGCTTTTGCTCTCGGGGTGCCTGCCGTTGAGACGCGAGGGAGACAGCCAGCAAGTCCACTCCTAGGGTTAAACCCAAGAGAATGGAAAGCAGGCAGGCGAACAAACACTTGCTTGATAATGTTCACAGCAGCTCAGAAGGTGGGCACGACCCAAATGTCTGCCCTTCGACAGGGGACTGGATAAACAGGACGCAACATACCCACCCGATGGAATATTATTCAGCCATAAAAAGAATGAAATTCTCTGCCCTGGCCAGTGTTCTCAGTGGTTAGAGCATCAGCCCTCACACTGAAGGGTCACAGGTTCGATTCCCAGTTAAGGGCACTTACCTGGGTTAGGCACCCACCCCTTCCCCATCGGGGTGCCTGCAGGAGGCAACCAATTCATGTGTTTCTCTCATATCAATGTCTCTCTCTCTCTCTCTCTCTCTCTCCCTCCCTCCCTCCCTCCCTCCCTCCCTCCCTCCCTCTTTCTCCAACCCTCTCCTTCCTTCCCTTCTACTGTCTCTGAAAATCAATGGAAAAAATATCCCGGGTGAGGATTAACAACAAGAATAATGCCCTTCTCATATACGCTACAAAGAGGATGGACTTTGAAAACGTCCATGCGCAGTGAGAGAAGCCAGACACACAGAGCACGTGTTGTGTGGTTCCATGTCTACGAAACGTCCAGAACACGCAAATCCCAGAGACAGAACGCAGGCGAGTGGCTGTCAGGGGCTGGCGGGGGGGCATGGGGAGTGACTGCTCATGGGAAGAGAGTTTCTGTCTGGGCTGATGAAAAAGTTCTCCACCTGGATACGGGTGGTGGTTGCACAACATGGTACGTATAATGCCACTGAACGGTGCACTTTCAAATGGCGACAATGGTACCTCTTCTTCCCACGTGGCAGCCAGAACAGGTGTTAGAAGGGCCTGGCAAGGGGGCAGGAAGGCCAATCCACCATCTCCGGCGGATCCTCTTGCCCCCCTGTCCTCCATGACGGCGTGAACTACAGCCCGACATATGCCCAAGCCTCGCAAGACCTTCGGGGGGCGGTGGGGGGGGGGGGAGGCACTGGGAAGACTAGGATGGCTCCAGCGATGGCCTCCCCTTAGCACACATCGCTCAAGTGCCTACAGTTCCGTATGCCCAGGGCTATGGGTCCCCTGCACACACACACACACACACACACACACACACACACACACACACACTGGTCTCCTCTCACATGTGGGTCCCAACACACACGGCCCAGCCCACCCATCGCTCTCCCAGGCTCCCAGGTAACTGTTGCTGCCGCCCAGCGTCTCGGTGCAATGAGCTGCCCTCCGGATGGAGAAAGAGGGTCTGAGGGCATGACTCCCCCACCCGAAGGGCCCGGGGCTCCCCAAGGTCGGGAGTTCCACCTGGCAGGGAAAGCCTGGGATACCCAGAGCCGGGCCTTTGGGGCAGCCCCCCACCCCCCACCCCCCCCCTCCCGCCCGCTCCCGAATGCTGCGCACACAGAAACCCTTGCCTTGGCCCGGGAACTGTCAGGAGATCAACAAACAAAAGCTGCTTCTTGACAGGGAGTCATTTATATTTTAGCTTCGTTCCATTATCCTAACGAATCCTTCATCAGCAGATGCAATATTAACAGCAGAAAATCAGCTCATTACATCTGGGGGGATTTCATCAAGACGGCAATCATGTACGCCGCTCCCCGAGCCTTCGAGAGGCCAGTGCAGCACTTATTTATTTATTTTGTTACTTATTTATTTAATTTTTGGGGTTCTTTCCACGTAATTGCACTGCATCTCAGGTCTTTAATAAATAATTTGTAGGTCCTGCACTCACGCAGCTTTGCTCTCTGCCATGAGCGCCTGCCATAGCCAAAATATTTACCAATATTTAAAAGTCATTAGAATCAGGGGGGAAGTGGGGAGGGGCCCTCTTTCTTCTGGAAACAGCCTGGTGTGGGGCTACGGTGCGTGGCCCTCACTCGGGCCCTCCCACCCCATCTCTTGGTCCGAGGGCAGCCGTGTGGACAGGGAGCTCCTGGGGGCAGGCCCAGGCCGCTTCTCCGGGCTCACTTAGTTGGAGCAGGGACTCCTGGGAGCTCTCAGAGAGGGAGCAGCCATCCCTAAGGGGTCCCGTGGGCTTCTCACGGCTGAGAAGGCCTAGCTTCTGGAAAGGACCCCCATGGTGCAGTGGCAGGAACTTTCACACGCCTGCGCTGGGCTGGGGCATTCTTTTGGGGTGGCATCCACCCAATTTGGGAGCTCAGCGAAGGAAAAGTCATGGTTCCGGCAGGCCCTGGGGCTGCTGAGGCTGAGAGTGAAGAAAAGTCTAACCCGTTCCTCTCGGCCTCCCCGGGTTACGCCTCTAACTTCAAAGGAAAGGGAGTTCAGTGGGTCCAGAAGGCAGACCTGTCCCATTTTACAGATGCGAAAACTGAGGTTCGGCCAACGTAAGCTCTCTTCCCAAGGCCGCACAGCTAAGAAACGGCACAGAAGCAGGATTTACACTCCAAGCGGTTCAGCTGCGTCTCTGTTCTTTCCGCTCGGCCGAGCCTTCGGCTCCACCCACAGGCTACAGTGGCCACGGGGCCGGGGCCGGCAGCCACCCCTGCCACCACCGCTGGGCCGGCCGTGCTCTCACAGGTTTTTCCCAGCGGGGTCTGGATTCCTGCCCAGCCAGGAATGTGCTCCCAGGATGTCAATTCTAATCTCCCCGGCGCTCTGGCAGAATTAAGCTCCAGTTTGTCGGACAACATCCCAAAGTTTCAGAAATCCAGGGCAGGCTTCTCTAATCAGGCTGCAGGACAAAGGTCTGGCCTGACCCTGTCACTTCCACTTACTCCTCCTGTCTGTCTCCCGGCCGCGGCCCTTCCGCAGCTTCCTCCACCCTCTGCCCTTCCCTGGCCAGCTCAGCGCCCCCCCCCCCACCCCCGCCACCCCCAAGCTCCCCTGTTTCTCCGCCCAGCGTTTCCCCTCTCTAAGCAGCTGCACTAATCCTGTTGTTCCACTATCCAGAGTAGAGGCCTTGCTGTGAGACCGACCTGCGGCCAGCCCCTGCCTGCTGGCCTCGCCTTGGCCTGGCCTCCCTGGGGTTCACTGCCTCGGGGGGGCACGCAGACAGTCCCTCCTCCGCTCCAGGGAGAGGTGCTCTGAGCTGTTCGCAAACTCCGCGTCCCCTTGCCTTCGGTCAGTCTGACTCTGGGTCCCCGTCACTGCCCCTGAAGCATCCCTTAGCCTCCATCCTGTCTGAGGGGTCAGCCCATGGGCCCTGGAAAGCCTTGGCCCCCCGGCCATGTTTGGAGACGCACATGCAGGCAGAGACCTCCCCTCCCCAGCCAACCCTTCAAGGCCCCGGGAAGAGCACGGGTGGGGGACACGGAAGCAGCCTGAACCTGGGATGGGCAGGGTTCTCCCACACGGCGGCCATTCGGATGGAGGAGGAGCCCAGGAGCCAGACAGCGCGGCCAGGGGAAGGGCCCTGTGCAGCCAGGCCGAGGAGCACCCCCAGGATGCCGGAGAAGCAGGGAGGCCTCTTTCTCCACCACCCCTAGCCCCCAACCCTCTCCCTTTCTACACGGACCCAGGGCGCGGACACCTGCCTCAGTTTCCAGGGGAAGTTAGATGCACAAGCCAGTCGGAAGAGGCGACACCTTTACAGCTCAGAAGCGTGGGTGATATCTGGTTTGCTCACATCAAAGGAATCACGGAAGGGGTGGGGTGGGGGGTATGGACGGTCAAGAGGACACCAAGTGTGGCTGCGTGTGAGCCTGGGCGCCGACCAGAAAACCAGAGGAGGGGGCAGGACCCCGGGAGAAAGCAGGGCAGGAAGGCACGGGGGTGGGGGGGCTCAAAGGGAAGGCTCAAGGAGGGAGAAACAGAGATGGGAACGTTGCTGTGTCCTTTTGCTGGCCCTCCAGAAGGCACAAGAGATCTAGAGTGGACAGGTTAGGTGTGTGTGTGACGGGGGGGGGGGGGGGTCCCCAAGAGCTGCCCAACTGGCAGGGAGCCGGAAAGTCCTGGAATGCCACAGGTAGGCAGGGCCATGCCACCGCTCTCCTGGCTTCCCCCTGTGACCGGGGCGGAGCCCTCACCCCGGGCACGGAGTCCTGGCCTGCACGGGCATTCCCTCCCCTCCCAGCTTCCTCCGCCATGTTGTAAGGACACGGGACCCCCTTTCTCAGAGTTGTAATGATGGGCAACTCCCCACTGCCTAACAGTCTCCCCTGCATCCTGCCAGACACCCCCCATCCCACGCTGGCCCTGCCTTCCCCGCACAGACAGCCCAGGTGGCCTGAGGGATTCGCCTAGGGCAGTGGTCGGCAAACTCGTTAGTCAACAGAGCCAAATATCATCAGTACAACGATGGAAATTTCTTTTGAGAGCCAAATTTTTAAAACTTAAACTATATAGGTAGGTACATTGTTATTAACTTAATGAGGGTACTCCTAAGGCTTAGGAAGAGCCACACTCAAGGGGCCAAAGAGCCGCATGTGGCTCGCGAGCCGCAGTTTGCCGACCACGGGCCTAGGTCATGGGTGGGCTGGTGCCGGGACTGGAGGCCTCCTGGGGAATGGAAGAATCGCCTGCCGGTTAGCACTTTGGAGAAAGCCCGGCAGTTCCCCCCACACCCACCCCCCACTCCCGCCTCCTATAGCTCCAAGATCCCCCAAACGTCCAGCTGGGCTCCTCTGCCCTCCCCTCTGCCTCACCTTTCCTCCCTTGCTGTGCTGGGTGTTGGTGAGATGTTGGTTTTTTTTCTTTTTTGCAATTTATCAGCAGATTGTGTGGAGCTGAGTGGTGTGAGCCTCACCCTGCTAAATAAAGCTTTGGTATTTCTGATAAAGCCATCAAATTCCTTATCACACTGACACAAAGTGCATTTAAAGAGACAGACACCCGGTTCCTCCCTCCCCACCAGCCCCTGCTCCCTCCACTCAGTTCAGATTTCCACCTACTCAGGCTCCTCTGGATCAGACTCCAAATACGGCTGCCGCGGGCGGGCGTGCAGGGGGCGAGGGCGGAGGGCAGAGGCCGGCTGCCCGCTGCACCTCCCACCCACCCCTGCTGCTGGCACCCTGACCAGGGACTCGGGTCCACAGGGAGCAGCATGTACTTCCTGCCCCAACTCTGGAACCAGAAGAGAGCTATCAATAGACACGTCCTGCAGCAGGGGATGTCCTTATAAACAGAACAGTCCTGCGAGGACAACAGCCGGCCGCTGGAGGAAGAGTCCCCGGTAGGCCGCTTGGTCGCCGTGGACGCGTCTGGTCGCCTCGGCCGCAGCAGTACCCAAGGGGGTGGCCAGGACGGGCCCGAGAGGCTGACCAGGGTGCACAGCAAGCTTGACCGTGGGCTCGGCACCGTCCTGGTTCCTCGCACGGCCCTGTGAGGCGGGCAGAGCTCTCACCCCATCGGACAGATGAGGAAACCGAGTTTGGCTCAGGCTGGCCAACGGCTCCGCGGAGTGACAGACACTCTTCCCCTAATTTGATTGCAGCGTTTACCCCTAGGCCACCTACCTCCCCGTGTGTGGTGCCACAAAGACAGGGCCTCCCGTGTCCCAGTGCCCTCTCCGCCTCCCCAGCCTTAGCTCGCAGCCCGGGCCCCGCGCCCACACACAGCCTGTTGGTTGAGGAATCAAATTTATTATTTTTAATTATTTTGATTTATCAAAGCAGCAGCTACAATCATATTAAACCCACTTGGCTTCTTGGCATTTAACAGAGACAGCTGCCGCAGGGCTCCCCCAGACTCCATAAAACACCCAGCCTGCCCACCTGCTCCCCAAGGAGGGCACCCCAGGCCCCTTCTCCAAGAACCCCAAATTGGAGGGCCACCAGGCCCGCCACCCGCCCTGCCAGGAGCACATGCCGCCGGAGTCACTGAGGAACGGACTGAGGTGGGAATGAAACCAGCTGGGGCAAAGCTGCCAGGCGCTTTAGGAAAAGTCACCTCTGTGCCCAGCCCCGGCGACCCTTCCAGGGTCCTGACCCGCTGGGAGGGGAGGAGACCAAGCGCCGCCTCCCCAGAGGCACTGTCGGGCCTGCACTACCCCAGGCCTGCGACTGGGCATCTACGCAGATGAGCCGATTACTCCCAGACCCCTGCCCGCAGGAGGAGGCACTGCCCGCTTTGTGCCAGGGAGAAAGTGAGGCTCGGAGAAGGGGGTGCACACGCACCCAAACGGCCAGGCCAGAACGTAAACTGACTCACATAGAACAAAAAGCCCTCGCTCTTCTGCCCAGACCTCCCGGCTTTCCCCTTAGAGGCAGAGCAGAGTCCCCGTGGGGAAGGAGCCATAGAGGAAGGCCCCTGAGGTTTGAGGCCATGGGCCACGGCTGCGTGCAGCCAACACCCCGGTCGGCTGCCGTCAGAGCGGGAGCGGACTCCCGCTGGTCCCCACGGCCCTGCCCGGAGGCCCCGCAGCCTGGCGGGAGGAGCTCGGCTCTGGCTGCCAGTCCTGATCTCTGATGGGCTCCGATGGGCATGTTATCTGGCTTCTCTGAGGTTGAGTTTCTTTATCTATCAAATGTGTGCAATGATAGTGCCTATCTCAGAGGGTTGTGGTCAGGATTCGGGGAGACGGTGAGCGCAGAGCTCTTAGCAAAGTGCCTACACATTTTCTATGTGCAAAAAGCGGTGGCAGTCATCGTCGTCCTCATGATCACCATCACCATCATCACTATGAGCTAGGCACCCCTCCCACCAGCACACAGCAATGGGGAGCGTGACTCCGGGGCGGGTTACAGCACAGAGACCGGGAAGCCAGTGGTATGTTGCCGACCAGCCGCTCTGCTAGGCTCCCCCACGAGCCTGGGGAACCTCAGAAACGTCTAGGGGAGGTGGTCCCTGGGGCCTGCCCAGCGAACCTGCCAAAACAGCCAACAGAAACCTAGAATTCCAGGCCGGAGGGGAAACCAGGGTGATTTGCGGCAGTCACATTTGCCTATCAAAAACTGTACATTCACTCAGCTTTCCACCGGGACTCATGCCCTAATAAGGGCCAGCAGCTTTCTGGGTTATTTCGAGTGTGTGTGATAATGACTCTAGGCTTTGCTTCTGCTGCCCCCAGAAAACTTTCCATCTGGGGAGAGGGAGGATTGTTGGCGAACAATGAGAAGGGCATAGGGAGGCCCAAGGTCGGAAAGTGTGCAGTGAGTGGGCACAGATGGGTAAGCCCCGGGGAAGGGGCGAGCAGAAGTGGGCTGACCCAGGGGCCAAGGGGAGCGAGGGAGGACGGAGAGCTGGGGAAGACGAGCCAGGGCGCCAAGGACCAGTCCCCTTGCCCACTGCCCTGGGCAAATGCGCGGAGCAGGACAACCATTGGGCCTGCCCCCTGCGTCCTGGCCTCGGGGCCCCTGGGCTCCTGGACTTATTTGCATATTAATGAGCTTCTGCCCAGACGTGGCCCATCAACTCCAGACTGCACGGGGTTAACTCCAGACGGAGGGCCTGGCTGGCTTTGCCTTCACTCTACCTCAATTTCTACTGCTCCCATCACCTACCTCCCCCACCCCCTGATCTTAAGAAAAAAAACCCATCAAAATAACTATTTTATGTCTCCAAATATGCAGATCATTTTCTTTAATGAAAGATGCTTGACGTCTCCGATCCAATTAATATGCAAATGCAGGAGAGGATTTATTTGTGACATTCTGTCTGGGTGAGAGAAAACAAAAAAGGCCTGTTAACCAAAACACTAATTGCTGTGACTGATTGTCACATATCATCATTTTCATAGGGTCTCCATTCCCGGCTCTCAGGGAGCTCAGACCGGGACTCCTCCACGCGGGCATCAAGGAGAAACAGGGCAACCTGTCGGTCCCTCCCCACCAGGTCCGTGTCGGGGTCAGCGAGGTTGGAGGTCCCCACTGGTCTCCGTCCCGTGGGGCCCGTCGCCAACAGCCTGCAGACCTTTGCCGTCTCCCGCAGACGGAGGAGGGAGGCCCGGTCTCCTGGGATCTGACCGGGCAGCCGGACCCGCAGGCGCCCACCATCGGCCTTGCCCGGGCACAGCTGCGCTTCGGCCGCCTGCTCGTGCCTGCGAGGAGGTAGGGCCTGTCCAGGTTCAGAGGAAAGAGGGGGAGCCCCCTGGGTCCTCTCGCTGACCACACTCCACTCTCCGCTCTCGCTGTTTGCACTGTATCTTACACCTCAGGGTCCTCACGGCACTTGGTGAGAGGAACCACCTGGGGAAACTGAGGCAGGGCAGGGCATCCTCTCCTTAAGATGACACAGGGAATGTATGGAAATGTCTGAGGATTACCGGGCCTGGCTGCAGACACCTGCATCTTAGCGCCCTCCCCACCCCCCGCCCCCGTCCCAAACTGAAGTGGGCGGGTCAGCTGTCACAGCCTCATCTCCCCTGAGCAACTCAGACCCCCCCAGCAGGACCATGAGCTTCCTTTAGGGAGAGCAGGGGGGTGGGGGGCGGGGGGAGTGAGTCCGACGGGCACCCTTATTCCCAGAGGCCAAGGGGGAGCGGAGAGAGACACGCCTTGCTGACGACACGAGGGTGCTGGGTGCCCGCGGTTCCCGATTCAAGGCCCAGGAGCGGAAGGAGATGTGCTAAAGCGGGGGGCAGCGGGCATGGGGAGACTCGGGGCCCCAGGAGCTTGGAAGGCTGATCTCCCAACACTCGACCGCAGAAGTTCGGGGCGCTCAGAGAAGGCCTCTCCACCTTCCTGACGCCTCCCTTGAACTCCCCTCGTTTCTAAGGACACTGAAACCTGGGGTGTGGCAAGCCACAGCGGGCAACCCTGAGGGTCCCTGGGTCCCTGAGCCCCTCCATGGGTGCTGGGCCCAGCCGAGGGCCCAGGGGTGGGGTGGGGCTCTGCATCTTATAGGAAAAGTTAGGGTTGAGCCTCAGACACCGAGGGACAGCGAAGCAACAGCCATCTTATGGGCACCGGCCTAAATCGGCCAGGGCCCCGAGACGGCCCCTAGTGGGCGCGGTGGTGGCAGGAAGGTAGCTGCGTCCCAGGTGACTCCCATCTCAGACATCCCGGCTGGCCGCCCTGGCCCAGCTGCCTCCCTCGGGCAACTCCACGGGCCTCCAGGAAGAGCTGGCGCCAGGGCAGCAAGGGGCAGACACTCTCCCCCCAAAAGGCCTGCCCCCGCACCCCGGGAACAGGCTCAGCAGGATGCCGTGCGGGGGAGCTTGGAAGCCTTCCGGGAAGAGCCCGGCCCTGGCACCGGGCCCGCCGGGAAGGAGGTGAGCCGGGTCTGCCACTCTGTCTGCCGCTCACCTGACTCGCGCCCACGGGGGCTGAGCACCAATGGGGTGTGCGTGGGTGCAGACGGGAGGCGCATCATGGCGCCAGGAGCCAAAGGGGGAAGGTGGGCGGCTGGGGCGTGGCAGCAGGTTGGCTGGTCAGCTGAATTGCGCTCTGGCTGTAAAGTCGAGGTGTGAAGGCCCCACCCACCCGTGAGATGAAGGGTCCCCATCGAACACCGAGCCCGTCTTGGCCTGGAAGCACCCACGTTTCCCTGCCCCTGCCCTGCCCGCCACCATTATCTGAATGAGAGGCCTTGCTCCTTAGCTTATGCCCACCCAGCGGGCGCTCTCGGGCACAGCCTATGGGACGCTGGGGTTCAGGGAGCATCCACATGGCCTCACTGTGCCATGATTCTGAGCCCCTTTAAGACCAACCCATCTGTGTATTAAAACTTCCCATAAAACGAAGGAGTAAGTGGCTGTGGCTCTGAGCAGTCTATTAAAGCCAGATGCCTGCCCCCCACCCAGCGCTCCACCCTCCCCCGGTGCCCAGCCTGGAGGCAGCACAGGCCCCACCGACATGGCAGTCTCTGGTATAGACGGTCGGGTCCGGCTAGATGGGCTCCTGAGCTGGGCGAGAGGACCCATGCTTTGGCAGGCGCTGTTGTCGGGGCTCCGAGGGAAGGCGGGACCCCAGGGCACCAAATGCTGGCTCCCTCTCGTCTCAGTCTTCCTCGGCCCTCTCTCCCACCGTCCTCTCCCCTGGGACGGGGCCCTCAGGCATGATGTCTAGACACCTTGTCCTACTGTTGATTTCCCCTAACTCCCACCTGCACCCTGGCTACTCTCCCAGTCAGCTTACTCGGCCATCTTAGGTGGCCGCCCCAACTCCGCACTGCCTTAACCTTATGCATCCCAACCCCAGAGCCCTCCTTCCCCTGGATCCTGGGGTTCTTCCCAAGCCCAAACCACATCAGCATGGGTCAACCCCCAAACTCACACCCGCCTTAACTTCTGCCCAAGTCCCCCAGCTCATTCAGGTTCCTGGTGCGGACAAGTCTAGAGTCTGTTACCCCAGTGGGGCCCTGGGAGCTCTGACACCACCAGGCCCGTGCGGAGAGGTGGGAGAGCCCCCCGCCTTTGCTGAAAGGGGTGTCCGGTTAACACCGCGCCGGCGTTGAAGGAGCCCCGGCGTACAGTCCGCCGGGTTGGAGCAGAGGCCACGCGGTCAGAGCCAGGCTGTCAATCACCCCAGCGAATCCTTTCCCACGGCCGCGGCCCCACGGCCCCCTCCCCAGCACCCAGCACCTTTCTGAAGAAATCAAAGTGAACACAACTGTTACCAAGTCACTCCTAAAATATTTACCAGCCTGGCGGCGTGCCGGAGGTGCTTGGCACCGAGGGTTTGCTTGTTTACAAGGCTGTTTTAAAGGGTAGAAAGCAAAATAAGGTAACCTGAGCTATGAGACCGAGGGGCCAGGTGGCACCTCCCAGCTGTCAGCTGTCCCGGGCGCACGGGGCGCCGGAAGCGCACCGGGAGAGACCCCCCCAGAACGGGTGGGGAAAGCGGACGGGCTTTGGAGCCGCGGAATAACCCGACCAGCCGGGAGGGGGGGTTCCGGGGCGGGGGGGGGGTTCCGGCAGTGAGGCAAAGACAGAGAGCGGCCCAAGTTCAAGACATGTCTCCCCAGCCCAGACCACTGGGCGCACAGCACAAGCCCCACGCGGCCCCGGGTTCCTGCATCCTCGCTCAGAGGGGTTGGGGTGGCGGCACTGTGCCTTATCCAGGGGGCCCCCGGTCGGGAGAGGGGAAACGTAGGGGAAGGCTGACATAAGGGGGACATACGGGGACCTGAGGGAGAAAACACACTCAAGTTTCTTCTTCTTCCTCTTCTTTTGAAGTTCCCTTGTGGTTTGAATTTAATTTTGATTTTCTCAACTTTAGCAGATTGAAGTTGAAATAACCTACAAATTACTTAATGTGTTGTAAATCTGGGGGAATTCAGGAGTAATGGGGACCACATGGTGGCTGGGAGGAAGCCCACAGAGGGCTAAGCGAAGGCAGCCCTCGCGAACACGCAGGTGGCTGTCCCGACGGGGACTCTGGGTGCCCGCGCTGCCCTGGAAGGAGGGGGCCGGGGCTCCCCCAGGTGCGGGGGGCGGGGGGGCGGGAGGACTCCCGGGCTGGCCCAGGAGCCCTGGGTGGACACGGCGAGAACATATTAAGACCTTGGACCGACCAAGTCGCCGCCTGGGGCAGCCCGGTGACCGTGGACAGGGGGCAGCCAAGTAGGCCGGGTGCCAGGCGCCTGCCAGGCCCCTCGGCCGCGCCAACACCGCTCTGCTGGCCCCGCTCCCCTCTGGCCTCCCGCTGCATGTGTGCGGCTGTCAGCTGGGCTCCCCCCTCCCGGCTCCCCCTCCCGCCCGCCCTCCTCAGCAGATTTCTCTCAAGTACTGAGCCATATGGTTCCAGTTAAGCTCCATATTTTTCCTTGTCGATTGAAGAGACACACTTTCCTCTTTGCCAGACAGTTTGCAGATTGCTCTGTTGGCTCAATTTCTTATTGGATTTCTCAAAAAACCTGACATTTTAAATTAATTTACAGCCACAACAAAAAGAGTTCAGAATTTTAATGGTGTTGTAAGTAATTTTTAGGTAATCCACTCCAGATTTTGATATTAACCTTTGAAACCGGAGTTCATTCAGCTACTATGTTACAATACCCAGTCAGATTCCAGGCCTGGGGGGAGGCCTGGCTGGGGTGGGAGGCAGAAGCTGGGTGCTGGGGGGCCCTTCCTGCCAGGGAACCCCAGAGAGGTGGTGCCCAGGGAATCCTGGACCCGTGAGTGACAGAGCGACAATGGGGACCGGAGGGGGTGGCAGGGGGCCCCAAAGACAGCAGGGCAGGTGTGAAGAGTGAATGTGGGGGGTGAGGGGGGCCTGCGGGACCTTTGAGAAGGACCAGCCAGACTCAGCAGGGGGCAGCAGGCCCAGGGTGCCTCGGCAGCAAGCGCAGGCAGGCTCGTGGCATGCGCGGGGCTCCGCCTCAGTGCACCAGGAAATAACAATGATAATAGTAATAATAATGATGACAGCTACCATTCGCCGAGCACGGACTGTACGTCAGGCCGCGTATTAAGTGCTTTACATACATTATCTCCCTGGCTCCTCCAAACCACCTATGGGGTAGCTACAATCACTCCTCTTGCTACTAATAATTATTAGCGTTTACCGAGGGCTTATCAAGTCCCAGGCAGGGCGAAGCCCTTGATACACAGACACGGCCTCGTTCAATGGCGGCGGAAACCCTCGGAGGGAGACGCGCTGCGCACGCCCGCGTTTTCCCGAGGCTCCGAGGCTCCGAGAGGTGAAGCCGGGGCGCCCCTGTTCCGATGCGACCGGCCGGCAGCCAGAGCTCTGGGTCCCCGTCTTTCTCCGGCTCACCCCACACCTCGGTTCTCCCGTCACAAAATGCTACACAGTATTTACGGCGGCGAGGGGTGTGGCCCTCCAGGCTGGGGCCTGCCCGGGACGCACTGTCCCCCCGGGGCCGCCTCGGGCTCAGGGAAGGCCACACGCCAGTCCGGACAGAGGAAACTCCCAGCATGGGGAGCGCAGCCCTCGCCAACGTCTTTACTAGGCTCTGGCACCGAGCGGCCCCTGCCTGGGTACGGTGCCAGCTTACTACACCAGCAGATTGTTAGCATTCCTTTCCTGCAGGAGCTTCCCAGGGCTCCCAAGAAAGGAGATGCGAAGACGGGGCCCCGGCCAAGGCCGCTCCAGGCCCTGGGGGGTCCTCACTCGGAAGGGAGGCCAGAGAGAGGCCGGACAGCAGCTGCCCGAGACCAGGGCATCTTCCCTGGCCTTCTCCTCATCTCGAAAATGGTTCAGGGGCTGAGTCAGCCGCTGCCAATCCCACGGAGATGTCATGTAAATAGTATGGGGCCTCGGGCCTGCTTCCCACCCTCGAAGCTCAGACAGCAGAGGGAGAGCTGATGGCTGGGAGGGCCGGGAGGGCAACCAGAACGGTTTCGGTTCACTCATGTGGGAAGGGAACAGAGCCCTGAGCACGTGAGTGAGCAGGGCTGAGGACTGAAGGGAGGGCGGCATGGACAGGGCACAGGCAGGAGAAGCGAGGCGGCTATGGGAGAGGCTGTCGACGAGGGTATCAGAGCAGGGACTGCAAAGCCACAAGGCCCACGGCCTTCAAGCCCAGCACACAGTCCTCAGTACAGGAAGTGGACCTGGAACCCCAGGCTCCGGCCAGGGCATCCACCCATCCACCCATCCACCCACCCATCCATCCACCCATCCACCCACCCACCCATCCACCCATCCATCCATCTGTCCGTCCATCCACCCATCCATCCATCCATCCATCCATCCATCCATCCATCCATCCATCCATCCATCCACCCATCCACCCATCCATCTATCCATCCACCCATCCATCCATCCATCCACCCATCCATCCATCCATCCATCCATCCATCCATCCATCCATCCAGTCACAACGATTCCAGGATTGCGCAGGGCCTCGGGAGTCCCCATGACTCTAGCCTCCCAGAGACTCAGACTCAAGAACCCCGCCCCTGTCTTCGCAGGGACCACGCTGACACCTGGCCGAGGCCCACTCTCTGAAGGCTCTGCCCTCTAGGGCAGCGGTTCTCAACCTGTGGGCTGCGACCCCTTTGGCGGCCGAACGACCCTTTCACAGGGGTCTCCTAAGACCATCTTGCGTATCAGATATTTACATTACGATTCATTCATAACAGTAGCAATATGACAGTTATGAAGTAGCAACGAAAATCATTTGATGGTTGGGTCACAACGTGAGGAACTGTATTGAAAGGGCCAGAAGGTTGAGAACCACTGCTCTCAGGTCTCCTCTGCTTTCCCTCAAGCCCCATATCAGATTCCCAGACTATAAATGAGAAAAAAGAAAAAAAAACATCACGTGCTAGGAACCACGACAGGAACTCCTGTCCTCTCACCGTTTCCACAGAGAAAGGGGGTCTGAGCGCTCGATGTCAGGGCGCCCGCAGCCCCGCAAAAAGCAAGGCTGGGACGGACGAGAAGCTGGCCTGCGCCTCCTTTCTCATCAGCCTTCTCGGAAGGGCCAGGCGGCAGCTGCCAGGGCTGCCTGCTGCCCGTGCCCAGACCGTGCAGACCTCGGAACCTGTGGAGCGCTGGCCAGCGGCCAGGCAGCACGTATGAGTGTCAGGGGGCAAGGTGGGGGAGAAGGCAGGCGTTCCATGCCCCCGGCATCACGCCAGCACGTGGAAGGTTGAACTCACCCCTGGCGGGATGCCACGTGCCCAGGGAGTGGGCATCTGCTGGCACGGCATCCTAGGAAGAACGAGGGGTCCTACCACCGCCCGCCACTGTGGGCCTCCCCTGGCACGTCACAGGGTCGGTCCGCTCCTTCCCCGAAGGGCACTGAGCCTGGGGGCCCTCCAATGTCCCCTTGGCGCCATGCCCACCGCATACCGGGGGCCATCCCATTGGCACCGGGCCGCACATGGCAGGGCTCAGACACTCTGCTGGACTCCGGCCAGGCTCCGAATGGCTCTCCCTGCTGGCTGGAGGCCACAAACTGGGCATCTCTGGGTGTGGGCCCATGGTCCCATCTCTTCACTGTAACGACGCAGCGGACTGCCCTCCCTCCCACGCTGCCCACAGACATCCTACGCTGCCACTTTACAGACGCGGGAAGGTGCCGGAAGCCTGCGTAAAATGAGCTATAACGTGCAAACTATCCGCAAAAATTAAAAATGAGTGTCCTTCCGCCCCGATCGCCGGGACAATCCCCTCCGGCTGATTAAATTTTCATCTGTGCTCCCACTGAGGGCGCACACCCCAGAAACTTCCTGAATGGCTTCCCCCACCCCAGTTGTCTACTGGCCCCTCACTCTCTTCCCAAGTCTTTCTTTTCTTGGCTTTTTTTATTATTATTATTATTTTATTTTTTATTTCCCCCTCTTGGTCAGGTTAAAGCGCTCCTGAGGGGTGATTGACGGGGGTTGCCATGGAGACCCTGGCTTGAAAAAAAGCCTCCTTAGTTGCCAACTCTGTGTGTTGTTGTTTTACAACTGTGACCGACCGTCACATGAGAGGGGGGACAGCTGGGGGCCGGGCGGCACAAAGGGGAATGGCTTTTTAATGGAGTGCCTGGCCAGCGCTTGAAGACTCAATAAAGAGTTGCTGGTGAGTCCCCTCGCTGGGCCGGGCCCAGCACACGGGGCCGGAGGCCCTTTGTTCCCCCGGAGCTGGGATGGGAAAGTTGGGAAAACCAGCCGCTGAGAGGTGAAAACAAGAGGCCGTCCCCCACGGCTCACCGACAGCTATTTTCTCTCGCTCTCAGGGTGCCCAGTGTCTGAACAGGCTGCCATGCTGGGGGAGGGGAGGGGGCAGAAGAGGAAGGCGAGGGGCCAGCAGGCCTGCCTCTGGCTCCTTCCCCCCCCCCCACCCCCCTTAGCCCTCAGCATGAAGGCAGGTGGCGGATGGGAAACTGGGCCACCAAGGGGCGGGGGACACGAGAGGGAGCCCCAGGATCCGGCTGCAGTCTCATGGGAAGCCAGAGGCCGCAGGAGGGGGCTCTGGGGGAGGACAAGACTCCGAGAGTGACTCACGCCACAGGCCGGGAGGGTGCAGCGTCCAGGGGCATGGACGGCAGGGGGCTCCTGGCCCCCCTCCCCCCACCCCCCTCCGCCCGCTCATGAGCACCCCTCTGGGGTCTCTCCTCACAGCAGCTCCGGATGGACCCTGCCCCACACAGAGCCCAGGAGAGCCCGGAGGAGGTGCTGGGCCAGGCCAAGAACTTAGGGCAGAAAGCAAGTGCGAGAGCAAAACAGTGTTCTTCAGCCCTGACCAGAGACAGAGACGCAGAGAGACAGAGAGGGACAGACAGACATGGAGGCAGAGAGTGCGGACAGTGGGGTGGATCAGGGTCGCCGTTCTCAAAGCGGGGTTGCAGGCCTCTGGGGGGTCCTGAGACCCTTCCATAATAATAGGAAGGTGCAACCTGCCTTTCCGCTGTGGTGACATCCACACTGACGGCGCAAAGGCCTCGGTGGGTAAAGCCCTGGCACAAATCTCAGCTCTGCCCGGGCAGGCACCGGGTTCTCCATCGCCACACACTCCATTCAAAAGGCATTATTCACTTAGGAATGTCCTTGTGGAAGCTATAAAAATTGTTAATTTTTATGAAATCCTGACCCTTGAATATATCTTTTTAATATTCTGAGGGACCGAAAGGGGAGTTCATGGAAAGTACTCAAGCTGCGTCACGAAGCCCACGGCTGGTCGCGAGGAAATGGACTGACCGTGTGACCGCGCCCAGAGCCCTACCGGCCGCTTTTTTTTTTTTTTTTTTCATGGAAAAAGCAGCCATTTTTACTTGAAAGAGCAACTGACAGACACACGATGATTTTTCAAATTCGAGTATTTGGCAGACATTTTCTCCAAAGTGAACAAAATCTCACTTCAAGGGGGGAAAAAAGAAGCTGACAATATTTGTTGCCAGGGATAAAATGTGAGCTTTTAAGAGAAAAAAAATGAGACGTTAGGGAAATTATCTGCCACTGTGACTTTGACAACTTCCTAAAACTTAACACCGTTTCTGAGGAGTCCGGTGATGATACCAAACAAATGTGGTTTTCAAAACCTATCGTGTAATGAAATGTGTCAACATTTGGGATTATCTGCGTTCCTCGGCGAACCCATATCTTCCAGATGATGCATGCCTGAGGTCACGAAACCACACATGGGGGATGATTCACAGTGCAAGATGGACCAATGTTTTGTGTGGGTTTTTAAAAAAATATATCTTTTTATTGATTTTAGAGAGAGGGAGTCAGGGAGAGGGAGAGAGAGAAACATCGATGTGAGAGAGAAATATGGGTCGGTTGCCTCCTGTACCTACCCCCTCTGGGGATTGAACCCGCAACCTGGGTAGGTACCCTGACCGGGAATTGAACCTGTGACCTTTCAGTGCACAGGACGACGCTCAACCAACTGAGCCACACGGGCCGGGGCTGGACCCATGGGCTTCAATGTGACAGAGTGCGAAGTTCATCGATGTGGTCTCAGATCCCACACGGTAGCGAACCCAAGATACTTGCCGAGTTTTAGTGTAGTATCAAAGGAGAATACCCGCGGTTATCTGCACAGGCTACTAAGGTAGTCCTCCCTCTTCCAACTGCACATCTGTGGGAAGTGGACTCCTTCGCAGACCAACCAAAACCACCTACCAGCCACCCTGACCGCGGAGGCAGACAGGAGTGTCCAGCCTGACAGGTCAGGCGTGGCAAAAACTTGCAAAAATGCAAAGCAGTGCCCCTCTTCTTGCGGAAAGTTTGCTTTGGAAAATACAGTTTCATAAACGTATGTTCTTAAGGTTAACATGTAATGGGTTCGTCGTTGTCTTTAAAGGAATTAATAAATAGGTTTTATAAAAACATCGCCGCTTTAATCTCTAATATAATAAATCTCGATAAATATAACCAAAGCACTTTGGGGTCCTGAATTCCTTTGAAGAGGGTAAAGGAGTGCTGAGACCCACGTGTTTGAGGGCCACTGGCCGAGGGCAGCTGGAACAGAGAGAACGAGGGGGGGATGATTCTCTGCCCCCACCACTGGCCTGAGACCTGGCGAGGGCCTGCCTGACCAGCAGCGCCAGGGCGTTTGCAGAGAATGACACATCCCATCTATGGCGAGAGACACGCCCAGGGCAGGATGGTGACCTGGGAATGCAAAGGCTAAGGCAGGGTGAGACGGCCCTGGCGAGGAGTCAAGGACCCACCCAGGGACCCTGAGTGAGCAGAGGGAGAGTGAGAGGAGGCCGTCACTTCCCCCCGTGGCTGCAGCAGGGTCTGGCCGAATGGGGTGGCAGCTGGGGATGCAGTTGTGGTCACATGACCCTGGGCCCTGCTGCCCCACCCGAACTAGACAGGAGCTGGTGGAGGGGGTGCCCAAGAATTTAGAGCAGAACAGGGATTCTTGCCACCCGGGTGCAATTCGCAGGATGCCCTGGGCCCCTTCCCAGGGACGTGTTAATTACCCCCCTCCGGCCCGTGGGTAACGGCGCTGGAAACGAGAAAGACCCACTCCAGCTCACTTTGCCCTGTTCTACCAGGGAAAACCAACGGTCCTCACCCCAAGCTCGGCTCTAGTGCAGAGATGTGGAATTTTCCAGGAAAACTTCAAAATCATCACCGAAAGGAGAAGACATCTGAAAACTGACCTTGAAGAGGAGAAAGAAAAGAAAAGGCCGGCCAGGCCCCCCAGGGTGCCTCGAACGCAGGGGCTGGGGGTGTCAAAGCCCAAGCTACCAGTGCTCAACTCACACCCAAAGGCGCCAGGACAGCACCCAAACTTGACCTGGGGCCCCAGGTCAGGCCTGCCTCCTGGGATTTGAAGTTCAGGGACCCACAGGCCCTGTGGCCTCTGCTGAGAGCGGCAGCTGAGAGGAGGCTCCGTCCAACCAGCCAAGCGTCTCCGTCCCGCCTCCCTAACACCTGCTACCCTGGGCAGAGGCGCAGGGCGCAGCTCCCCTTCGGACACACCTGCCTGCTCGCCTCGCCCACAGACTGCACATTACTTGTGAGGGTCCAGCAGGGACAAGGGCAGAGAGCCCTCCACCCTCACAGGCCTCTGCTCTCAGGTAACCCGGCAACTGCTCAGCCGGACAAGAGCTCTGACTGCCAAGCTGTGGGAACACAGGGAGAGAACCCTGACTCCGGCCTAGGCAATCCGGGAAGGGTTCTGGGAGGAGGTGGCATCTGGAGGACCTGCTCGGAAGAGACAGTACAGCGTAGGCCACAGGCACCTGGGCTCCAGGGACAGACTTGGGTTTGGGTCCTGCTTCTTAGCTCTGTGATGCCAAGTCTTGCCCCCCCCCCCCCTCTCTAAATCACAGGTGATATTAGTACCGGCCTCACAGGGTGGCTGAGGGATTAAGTGAAATAATGCAAGCAAAGAGCACGACACAGGGCTCAGCATATACTAAGCACTCAATAAATGGTAACTGCTGTATTATACCTGTGCAAGGCCCTACTCTCAGCCCCGACAGGTGCAGCCTGGTCAGACCCCCCCGTCTGGCCCAGATCAGGCTGAGCTGCCGGCCCAAAGCAGGAGCACCGATAAACCCCGACCCTCTCCACGCATCAGGCACATACACGGGGTGGGAGGGAATAATCCAGGGCGCCGTCTAGCAGATGACAGGCCGAGGTGGCGGCTGCCCACCTCCCCTGGGTCTGGGGAGTGTTGAGCATGACTCAGTGCTGATCTGACAGAGACGATCTCCCAGCACAGAAAGTTCGAGTCACCTGCCTGGGAAGAAGCAGGGGGCGGAAAAAAATCCCACGACCATGCCCTTCCCCGGGAAAAAAAAAAAAAAATTCTAGCAAACAAAATACAACGACATCTTTTTATTTTTGTTTTTTTTCGGTAATTATACTAAAGATGAAAACTCATAATAAACATCTCCCAGTCCCCACCTGCTAACAGTAATTATAATAGACTCCACAATAAATGGTGAAGCAGGGCAGAGCTGCATCTCGGGGAATTCTCTAGGGCATGTGGATTAGCTCGGAAAGCCTGAATGATTAAAATACACTAATTAAAATTTTGTGTTCCTTGGTAACTCGTCTGCCTGGGCCCCTGGTGTTGGCAAAATGGGAATTAACGTGACAAAAGCAACACACAGGGTTTTTGTTTTAAATAAAGAAAAAAGAGAGGAGAGAGAGAGAGAGAGAGAGAGAGAGAGAGAGAGAGAGAGAGAGAGAGAGAGAGGAAGGGAAGGGAAGATCTGTATAAACAAGTTAGACTCCAGGAAAAAAAGAAAGACGAGGTGGTTTTCTCTTTTTCTAACTGGAGCACCTCAATGCCTGAGAGGGTCCTGGCCTGGAGGGGAATCCCTCTGCCTGTCCAGGGGTCACTGTTTAAAAATAACTAGTGGAGAGAAGAGGGTGGGAGGGAGAGGAGGGGGGCAGCAGGCACCCACCCATCCGGCTTTCCAACGGCATTCCTCCAGGGCAGGCCACATACCCCCAACTCCCCACCCCGCCGCCAACGGAACCCTGGGAGGACGCAAGGGAGCTTCTACCCCACTGCAGTTGCACAAAAGAAATTGAACACTTTTGAGTTGCCCTTAGCAACCTAATTGCATCAGTACATTGCACACAGGAGCCAAAGTAACTGAATTTTGATGAAAAGACGGCGGTAATTTACGGCATCACAAAATTAGTTGTCATGGCGACGGGTTAATTACATCTCAAATTAACAATGCAAGTGTGGTGAAATTAAATATAAATCATATTTTCTGCATAAATTATAGGGGTTGATTAGACCGGGGCTCTGGGAGAGGGAAAGGTTGAGCCGCCACGGGCCCCAAGCTGCATTCTGAGCTGACGAGAGAGGCTCCTGCAAACGCGGGTGCGGATGGGGAGCGTGTGGAGGGGACCGGGGACCCGCGGAGTCAGGCGCCGGGGCTGCCTCCCTCTGCTCCTGCTGCCACTCGCGGGCTCCGGCGGCTCCACGCAGCAGCACCAGGGCTGTCCCCGAAGTTTGTTTCTGTTTGGATCAAACTTTGGCTGGGGGAGGGGGCGGGCAGGCAAGAAGGAAGGACGCGGTGCCTGTTCGCTGAGCGCCAGGGACGCAAGCCCTACCCTCACCCGTTCCAAATGACTCTCCCCGCTTCTGTGCCCTGAGCCCTCAGAGGACCCGCCGCAGATGGCGGGCTTAACCTCGCTCTCTGCAGTTAAACGGGGTCAAATGGTTGCCGAGTCACAGGCATCTGTCCACCAGGGGACAGGCCCCGTGCCACCGACAGGCTCACAGCACATGGCCAGGCTGCACCAAGTGGGCAGCGTGTGCCGCAGGTGCCCGGGGTACCCAGAGGCAGCAGCTTCGGACCACGGGGACGTGGCAGGCACATCTGGCTGAAGGATGTGCTTTCCAGGCTGGCTCTGGTCAGGCAACTGGACTATTATTGATGTCGCTCCCTCCTGCCCAGGGGCAGGGCAGCTTGACCCCGCCCCTCCTCAAATGGGGGAAAACTGCGAGAGTTCAAAGCCGAAGGGACCCCAAAGACCACTGTGTCCTTCTCTCCGGGGCCTCTGCCTCGCGATATGCTGCCCAAGACGTGGTTAGACTGAAGGAGGCGCTGCTGGGAAGTGGGCAGTGCCCCCAGGTGCCCACGCCCAGGCCCCAGCCACCTGTCACTGCTGGGCAGCCCTGGAAGCATTTCTAGGCCACTGGGCACTCCTGGGCCACGGTCAGCTTGGTCTCTGGAAACCCCCAGGCCAGATGGCTTCCCCCAAAGGCCCGGGTCGATCGGGGCTTTAGAATAGCGCCGCTCTCCTCCCACTCCTGGCCCCGTTTCTCGGGTTCTGGGGAACACAAAGTAGAGCTCGGTGCCCACCGAGGAAAGCACCATTTGCTACCGGGACAGAGATACCGTGAGGCGATAAAGCAGGAGTTCCCAACATCAGGGAGCGGCCAATCGCCAGAGAAGCGCGTGCAACCTGCAGAGCCCGCAGGCCCTCGCCCCAGATTCTAACTCTGGGCCTGGATGGACCCCGAATCTGCTTTTTACACCCGATCCACCAGGGAGTCGGAGACGGGCGGTCCCAGGCCCACACTTAGGAAGCACCGGCAACACTGTTAACCAACCCATTTTGCAGATTCGGAAACTGAGTCTCAGCGGGGTGAAGTCACTTTCAAAGACAGGGCAGGGCTGAGAGTCAAAGCCACGTCTGGATTGTTCCCCATCCCACGTCATGCCCCCTCTCAAGGCCGGGCGACGTAGGAACACGGGGAGCATGAACCACCAGCTTGTCCTTGACCAGGACATGGTCTAGTGGGGACACAGAGCATCAGCCGAACCGCCACGGCCCCAACATGTCCAATTCCTCACGAAGGAAGGGACGGGAACACGGGAGCACAGCAGCAATGGTGGGGACAAAAGGAAGGCGGGCGCCAACATGCGCCGGGTCAGCCAGCCAGGGTGGGCGGCGCCCCTTGGGGTCCCTGTGCTGGGCTGAGCACCCAGTGGGGCTGTGCCTCACTTCACCTGGCCCAGGTGGGAGGGATTTCCTGAAAGGCTTCTGCAGGGAGATAGGGCAAAGGAAGGAAGAGAGGGCCGCTGGCGGTCCCCCTGACCACGGATGTGCATGTGCAGCTCATGAATATTTCAGTGGCCATTTATTTATCCCTGCACCATCCAGCTGCTGGGGCCACAGACCCACGGCGGATAAATATAGCCACTGGGCGATCAATGAGGCATCCGCTCCCCCCGAGCCACATCCATTAGGCCCCTCGTTCCCACAACCTGCTGGCTGGGCACCTTGTCCTGCTCAATTGGTTTCCGATTTTCATTAGCGGTGGAGGCACAGCCCTGCTCCCAGCCTGGGCGTCCCCCTCGCCCTGCTGGGCCCTCCCCCCTCGGGCTGGGCTTGGAGCCCAGAGGCTGCCAGCAGTCTGGAGGGGCCTCTCAGAGAGCCCAGCCCACCAGGGCGAGGAAGCAGGAGGTACAGCGCTCAGCAGCCAGACCTCACTTCCCTGTGCAACACACGGGGTGTTTCCAGGACTCTGCCACCCGCGCCAGGTCAGCCGGCAAGCGCCGTCTAGTGACACAGAGCTGGGGCTCTCGTTGGCTCGTCCTGAAATTCGGGGGGCCTCTACATCCCCGAGAGAGAAGATGCCTGAGGGGGAGTTCTCTGGCTGCAGGGTTAGGGTTCCCTGAGCTGCCACGAGGGGATCCCTGGCTCCATTCCCCTCAAGCTGGAAGTTGTACACAGGCCACCTGGCCTCCTGGCCTCCAGGGCCAGGCCTGGCTCCAACCTCCCAGCCAACGGAACCAGGGTGGCTGCTGTGTTCTCTTTGGGGGAGATCAGAGCCAATCCCCGGCTCCTGCTCCTCATGCCAGGCTGAGGGCATCTCAGGCAGGCTGGGGCTCAGCACCTGGGGCCCCGTGACCCCAGGGGCATCTCAGCCCTGATAGGGGCCTGGGACCCTCTCATTCATTCAATAAGTACTTACTAAACACCATGATGTGCCGGGCATTGTCCCAGGAGGACAGCTGTGAACGAGAGACCCAGATCCCTGCCTTCTCGGGACTTAGCCTTGAGGGGGTGGGGGTGGGAACAGGCCAGCAATCACATAAACAGACTAATGAGTTCTAGAGGACAGTAAAGCAAGGAGCATGATGGGCAGTGACAGAGGAGAGAGGTGGGGCCACTTCAGCTACCTGTGAGGAGGTGACATCTGACCCAGAGACCTGAATGGTAAAAGGGAACATGGCCACCTGGGCCTTTCAGGTGAGGAAGGTGGGGCCAGTCTCCGGCCCCAGGAGCTGAGAAAATGACAGAAGGAGCACTCGCCCACCCACCCCTCCTTGGTGCCAGGTGGCCAAGGGCTCACGTCAGTGGCTGGCAGGACCGGTGCCCCTTGAAAGCTTGTAGAGCAGAGAGAGAAAAGGGCACGGCTGCCAGAGGACCCAGGGCAGGAGGCCACCTGCCTGGTGGCGGTGAACATGGGCCCCTCCTCTGAGCCACCAGGACAGCAGGGAACCCAGCAGGCCTGAGCGGGCTGCAAGGCCAGGGGTGACCAAGGGCCAGGGCTGTCTCCAGCCCCTTGACTCCGCCCTGAGCCAGCTCCAAGACGGAGCCGCGACCCTCCTGTTCACTCACCGTGATGACCCAAGGGCGGGGTGGGAGGTGAGAGGAAGAGATGGTGCGTCAACCCCAGAGGGAGAGGGAGAGGCAGAGGGAGGCAGGCCTGTGTCTTTAAAAGAATTTTCATTTAAAGGCTCTTCTCTCTTCCACCATTTCAGTGATCTATATGCAAATATGCTAATGCATGCAAATTAAGACACCACTTTTAGTCCCAATTTAATAGAAAGCATTAAAATACCATTTTTTTTTCCAAAAAACTCCATATGCATGAAGGAAGGATTTTTTTTTTTTTTTTTTTACTTTTCGCTAAAGTCACATTCCGGCAGCAATTTTATGCTGTCAAAATGTTCTCGACAAGGGGAGGTTTGACTGGCTTCTCTGAGAGCCAGTCAGAGGAAGCTTCTTGAGTTTTTCTTCTTCTTCCTCTTTTTTTTTAATTTGGAGAGGTGGGAGAAAAGAGAGAAAGAAAGAACAACAGAAAACAAGACCCCCAAGATCTTTTGCAGGGAAGCTTCCATTCTCAGGCCTGGGCCCCATCCCCTGTGCCCAACTGCTACTGAGCCTGCAGCCGCCGGAGGTGCCCACGTGGGCCGTGGTTGTGTGGCTGGGGGGTCGGCCCTGCCCTCTGGGTGCAGATAAAGCTTGGAGCGCTGCTCAGCGTGAGCCACTTGGCGGCGGGAACATCCTCCCGGGGCCCCTGAACCACCGGCCCTCGTCCTCCGCAAGCCCCTCTGGAGGGCAGTGCCCTTGGTGAGGATGGAGGTGGGCGCCCCAGCGGGGGAAGGGCCTGCGGGTGGGGGATGGCACGTGCACTGTTCACGGCCCCAGCTGCACATCAAGGGCTCTTTTCACTCCATTCGCTGCTCCCGGTTGGGCCACCAGGCCTTTCCCAGTCCGGCTCCCATGCTCGTCTCCCAGCCTTGCTGGCCACGTTGTCTCCCCAAGGCCCTTCAGGACACTCCAAATCCTTGACCTGAAAGGCATCTGTCAAAACAATGGGCCGCCAGCCCCTGGGCAGCCACTCACTTCCTGTTTCTCTGGACCCTCTCTTGGGGGGTCCAGGTCCTGGTTAGACCCGGGCGACTCCAGCACACGCATCGCGCCAACTCCCCACCGTCCCGGCTTCTCCTTTCGGCTGAGGTCAGCAGGGGCCTGACCTCTGGGAAGCCGTGAGGTGCTCTGATCCTGGCGGGCGCCTCCCGAAAGGGTGGCACTCAGCCAGCAGGGAGGAAGGGCAGGAGCCGGCCCGCCGGGTGGGTGGCACCCTTCGCGGGCAAGGTCTCGCTCCCGTGTCACAACATGTCCCTGTTTCAGAGCCGGGTGCACACCGACGACCACTCCCCCACAGCTGGCGATGGTCAGGCGCCGGCTCCCTGACCCCTCTCGGCGAGTCCAGGTTACAGATACGGAAAAGCAGGGCTCAGAGAGGCCATGCCACCGGCCTCAGTCTCACAGGAACTACTGCCAAGCGGTAGAGTGAGACCGGTGCGACTCCCATACGCCCAGAACCAGCTCGAAGGCGAGGGGCCGCACGTCCTGCCCCGCTGCCCCGTCCCAGTCAGGAGCCCCATCTGCCCACTCGGGCTTCAGCTCGCCGTCTGTATAATGGGAGAGGGAGGGCACGCCATCTCCGGCTCCTTCTGGCTCCATCTGTTCACCACCGAGTAACAGATGGAAGAGAAACAGGATGGGGTTGGGGGTCTCCCCAAGCCGGGGAGTGAGGCAGCCCGGCTCCCCAGGACGGCCCACAGGGCAACGGGCCAGGAGGTCAAGCAGAGAAAGGGGGGAGAGAAGGGTCTAGAAGTGGGCGGGGTGGGGGGGTGGTGAGGAACAGAAACTGAAAATCGGGGGTAGGAGGTGCTTAATGAAATCAGAGAAATACTGAGACTGGGCTTTAAGGGGTAATGAGGGCGGGAGCCCCATTCCCGGGAACCGTCCAACAGAAAAAGAGCAAAGAGAAGACCCGCGGCGGCTGGTCCAGAGGCGGGCGAGAATGGAGGGTGCGGACTTGTCGCAGCCACGACTGGACTGAGGCCCAGAGGTCGGCGTGGGGTGCAGGGAGGGGCTCAACACACGTTTCTCCAGCGACGATGAACAGGCAGGACAGGAGAGCGGTGCCGGGCTGGCAGGGCCCGGCCAGCAACACCCACGGGGGCAGGAGAATAGACATATAAGGGAAAAACATCTGTTGGTGCCAAACCCCTGGTTTTATTGTCAGGGCAGAAACAAACCCAACCACCGAAACTCGTCCTCAACCGAGAATCTACGTGGAGGGAAACGATTTCCCCATCAAACCAGTTTTATTGGATGTAAATATCTAATTATTCGTCGTACCAGGCCCTGGAATGCCAGACATTTTGAAGCTTTTATAACATGTGTAGGAGTCTTTACAAACGACATAGATTAACGAACCCTGATTTGAATTTTATCTGAACTATTTTTTGCTCAGTGGGCAGTTTTTTTTACACACCCGGGAAAGAGCTAGAATGTGTTTGGTGCTCTCACAGTGTGGTCTTTCTGGGGGGGGGGGGGAGGGGGGCATTTTCTGAGCCCTCACATGCCTCCCCCAGAAAGCTCCGGGGAGCGGGACCACTTCGAAGTGACAGGTGTCCCCGCCCCACGGCGGTTCTGATACACACACTTGCTCATAGCACTTTACAACCGCAGGACCCACAGCGGCACGTCAATCCCTCACGCGTGGCACAAACCCAATGTCCCCAAAAAGACAGACAAAAGTATTGACTTTTTAAACATCCAGCACACGGCTGTGCTCATAGCAACCCCGGGTCAGCTTTCCCCAAACCGTGGGGCTGGGCAGAGGGGCCGGGAAGGCGGGAGGGGGCGGAGGGGAGAGGGGACGTAGTCTTGTGGGGAATAATGTGGATCAGCCTGTCATCTGGAGACCCATCTTCATCTAGAATTAATGCACTAAAGTTCTTTTGTTTTTCCTCTAAATGGCTTTAAAGAGGTAGTGAATTCTCGGCCCGGACATGGGGGCTCGGTGTGCAGCTGGCCGGGGCTCCGGGAAGTGAGCAGGCAGCCCACCCCAGCCAGGCCTGCGTGCATTATCTTCCCCACCCCTGCCCTTGCCCCAGCCTCCTGCCCCTGTTTCCTTTCAGTTTGTCGAGGTGGAAAAAAAGTTTAAAATCTCGGGCTTTCATGGTTCCAGCAAAAAGGCTGAGCTGCACAGGAGTGAAGGACGCGAGAGCCCTCGGCTGGGGGAGATGAGGGGCAGGAGAGGAAGAGGGTGGGTGGCCGACGGGGACCTCCGGGCAAGTGCCTGGGACGGCCCCTGGGCTGGGGGGCTGGGACCGGGGGGCTGGCAGCAGCCCCCCTGGATAGTGCTAAACGAGCACATGGAGTACTGGGAAGGCCCATCTTCCCCAAACAGGAGTCCCCGAGCCCCTGGAGCTGAGGGCAGAGGGGCGGAGGCTGGGGGAAAGGAGGAGTGCGGGCAATCAGGGTCAGGGGAAGCTGTCCCTTGAGGCCCAAGAACCGAAGGAACCATTCAAGTTTGAGTGATATTTGGGGAGACTCTAGCCTGAGGCTGGCCGTTGGCATGAATGGCGAGAAGGAAACCCACTACGTCCCCCGATAGCCACACTCAGACCTATGGGTTCGCAGGGAGAAAGGGCCGAGGACCTCGTGAGGGTGCCCACGATCCTCCACTCAGAGGCCCGTTCTCGGGGGGCGGGCGGGGGGCCGGGGGAGCCGAGAACAAACAGCAGCAACAGGAACAGAGTTGAGCCATTTCAATTATTCATGTGCCAGATGGATTCTTTTCCTGCCCTTTTTTTTTTCTGCGAAAATGAGGGAGGGAGTAGGTCTAAAATGGGGGAGGGAGGGGAAAGGGGAGAAAAAAGATCTCGAGTCCCCCACTTGTACCCATCCCTTGCCCTGGGGACCCCCGATCTCCCGATGGGAGGGTCAGAGGGACCAAATGCCCTCTGCCAGGCAGGGACCAGAGGTGCCATTCAGGTTTTCTATGAGCAGAGAGCAAGAGGCAAGGAAAATTGTTGAAGAAAGGGAGGGTGAACAAGAGCGAGAGTGAGAACCAGAGAGAGAGAGAGAGAGAGAGAGAGAGAGAGAGAGAGAGAGAGAGAGAGAGAGAGAAGAGCATGGGGTGGAGGGGGAGGCAGGCAGAGAGGGTTCCGACCTTCTGTGAAGGATATAAAAAATCCAGCCGCCTCAGGGGACACCCAACTATCTAGCATATTGCTGTTAAAATGTCTGCAAAATTTAATACACTCGGCGTGCCATCTCATCAGTCCTTGGGAACCCGGGCCCGCTCCCCCTCCTACAGTCAGAGCGCTTCCGACCCTGCGCCTTTGGGATTCCCACCCTTTCCCCGCCCCCCGACTTTAGATGAAGTGGCTCCCCCTTCGTAAAAACAGCTGCGGTGGCTTTTTAGGACACATTTCATCCTGAGACTGGTCCAAGGTCCAGAGTCTAAGGTTTCCTAGGAAGCAGGTGGAACAAGAGGGAGAGCCAGGGAGGGGCCCTGGGGCCAGGACTCTGGTACCCAGACTTCTTGGGGAGGGTGCGTGGCAAGAGAGAGAAAGGGCTCCCGGCAGGCAGGGACTGACGAGGGAACACGGTCCCAGGTGGGCAGGCAAAGGCTGGTGTGTCCAGGGAGGCCAGGGAGAGCCGTTCATCCCGACGGCTTTTATTTAAGTAGCTGCCGGCACACAGAGCCGTGTCCTCACGGGGACGCAGACACATACCAGGGTACACCTGGACGCACGCCCCATCACGTGCTCCATCAGCCCATCGTGAACCCCCCGAGATTACACGGCTATTTCAAGTCCCCAGCAGCCAGCTAGGACGCTTCCAGATTGGCCCAAGGAGCGGCCGCCTGACCCCCGACCCCCGACCCCCAACCCTGAGCACAGCGCTCAGCCCAGCTTGCGTGGCTATTTCGGCAGGTCCTCGCATGCTCTGGCTCCTGAATGGGACTGGGAGGATCAGTCCCCCCAAACCAGAGGAAACCAAGTTCTTACCAGACCCTCACCTCTGACTAACCTACGTACGTCTCAGGCAGCCTTAAAGAGGCCTAAGGGACCTTAAGAGGCGCAGGGAGCCCCGGAAAGCCCTCCCACTTCCGTATAAGGTGGGGTAAGCAGGTCTGACCAAGAATCAGGAGCACCCGAGCCCCTCCGTGGGCAGGAGAGAGCCACAGCAGCACAGGTGGCCTGTTTACCTCCCCGGGCCCTCACCAAGCAGGTGGGGACAGAGGCGAGCAGGAGAAGGGGGCTCAAGGGCAGGGCCAGCTCCCTATGTGGGCCACCCACGCAGCCACGCAGGGCCCGATGCCCAGAAGGGCACACGCTTGGTTCCGTGTCCTCCAGTCACCATCATGAAATCCTTCGTCATGTTAAAAACGCATTTTCGTTTTGCGCTGGGCCCACAAATTACGTAGCTGGTCCTGGGTGGGGTTTTGGAAGATCAGAAGACTTGAGTTCGAATCCCAAGGCTCTGTGCCCTGTAATCCCAGTGACATCAGAAAAGCCATTATCTCTGGCTGCAGGGAGCCTCGTCCACAGAGTGGGGTGATCACACCTGCTCTCAGGGTGGCCGAGAACTGGAGGGCTAAAGCAGGTCAGGGCTTGGGGACCACGATTATGTTCAAATGCAGGTGTGCTGACCGAGAGGGGAAAGCGAGGCCTGTTCATGTGAGTGGTGGCTTCCTTTCCGCCAGGATGACCTGCTCTGCTGTGGCCAGAGGTGCAGCGGGGAGGCCTGTGGCATGCCCAGCCCGCTGGCCCCATTCATAGGTGAAGACACCGGGGACAGCGCCAGCCAATGACCTGCCTGTTGTCACAGAGCTGCCGCTGGGCAGGGTGAGGCTGAGGATGGACTGTTCCTGCCAGCCGGGCTCTCCCTTGGCCACAGGACACTTGAGGTGGGGACAGTGAGAGGGAGGAATAGGAGGCAGGATTTGGAAGAAGGGAGGGAAGAAAAGCCTCATTACACCAACACACACACACACACATGCACGCACACGCACACATGCACGCACACGCACACATGCACATGGCAAAATTGAAGCTAAGAACTTCCCCAAACAGAAAAATCAACCCTGTTCTATCGAAACTTATTTCAGGGCAGGAGGTAATTGCCAAGGACCCAAATAAAAAGCCAACCACAGGCTGTAAACAGCTCTGAGTCTTTAATTAGACCCCAAGAGAAAATAGTGGCCGAAAGAAAATGAAAGCAGGGAAAGGCTCCCCGAGGAGGGAGGACGCATGTGGTCCCTTCCCCCTTCCCAAGTCCTGGGGTCTCAGGTGAAGGTGACCCCTCCCTGTGGCAGGCACCGGGAGTGCCCACTGACGGGCTGGCACCGCCCAGCTTGGGGCAGGCATGCAGTCATGATAGCATTTCACACCCAACGGAGGGCCAGTCTTTGTTCTGGGTCCTTCCCCGAGGGCCTTCCGATGTCCCAGCCCACGGGACACATCGCAGCCCGGGCCGGGGGTCAGGGGTCAGGGAACCGCGGGGGCCGAGGGGAAGGTGAGCTATTCCTACCAGCCCTGGAGGTGAGGGGGCAAGGAGCGTAGAGAGCTTTGGGTCCCGCGTGGCCTCTGGTCCATTGAAAATCTGCCCATCAGTGAAGCCAACCAGCTCCACAGCACCCCTCCCACCCGTGGAGCTGGCTCAGGCTGTGACCCAGGCCCTTCTCCTGGGCCCACATGGAGCTGGTGGCTCTGAGGTCCTCTCAGCAAAGCAGAGGTCGCCACGCTTCTCTCCAGATGGTCTCTCTTGAGGAAGAGTGGCGGTGGCCTGCGGTGCAGCCTCCCGGGCCTCCGTGCCAACCCTCCAAGGGCAGCACCCTCACCCCTCACTCCAGGTGGCATCGGCCACGCCATCACCCCCTTCTGAGCCCAGCCGCTGGCCCGTGGAGAACACAGGGACCTCCGACTTTAACTAAGGGTGGGGCTGGGAAGGAAAGGGGACGGTGTCCTTGGGAAGCGGGGATGGGCAGTGGGGGGATTCTCAGCCTCTCAGCCTCTCAGCAGACACAACCCGTGGGCCAACCAAATCCCACGGCAGAGGGTCCTGCTGAGGGCCGGGACCAGCGTGCGCCAGCCCATGGCAGAAGCCACGCCTCCATCTGTGGTCTGCAGCGGCCAGGTCCCGATGGCAGAAGACAGGCATCCGTCCAGATGTCCGGGGAAGGGCCCAGGAACAGGACACACCCCAGGCGGGTCGGGTCAGTGAGCAGAAGCTGCCACTGGTCCCCGCCTTTGCAGCCTGAGGGGATGTGAGGGGGGCTTACAACCAAGGGAGGGCCAGGCAGACCCTGCCTCACCACAGCTAACATCACAGGCAGCTGGGGGTGGGGGGGAACCCCCACGCTGAAGGTCCCATCCTTCTGCTCCCCCTCGGGTCCCTGCGGCCACCGGCAACCAGTGACACCCACCCACACCTGGCTCCCCTTGCGGACCAGCACTCGCTGAGAGCGGGGTGCACTGTGCTCCCCTTCCAAAGGCTCTCCTCTGCCCCCCGCCTCTCCCAAGCCTAGTTCAGGGGGATAAGCGCCAGAACCCCCCTGAATGGACTGGCCCGTCCCACCTGCTGCTCTAACTACCCCTCGGGGAGCGGCCGTGCACACCGCGCCTGCACACCGCGCCGGCGCCCATTTCCTTGCCCATTTCTCAGACAGAACGTTGAGCAACCACATTGGTGTTGGATTAGGTGCGGGTCCAACAGCAAGAAGGGCAGCCGCTCCCCCTCACTCAGAACCTCAGGGCCCCGGGCCAGGCACTATGCAGACCGCATCCCTGCACAGGTCTGATCGTGCCGTTTCACCGAGGAGGATGCAGAGGTGAGCGTGGTGAAGTGGCAGCCACGCAGCTACTAAGCGGTCGGCCTGACGGCACTCCCGGCGGCCTGCGGCCTGGGCCCACCGTCTTCCTCTCCGGTGGTTCCTCCCCGTGAGTTCCCCTGTCTGGCCACTAGCCCTCGGCAGGGCAGGCCGGGCTGGCCCCTTCCCCGGGTGCTCCTGCACTGGGCTCTCTGGTCACTGGCTGAATGCCCGTGCCTTGTGTGCCCAGAGTGTAATGCGGCTGATAGGCATGACTCCACTCCCAGCCACCCACTGTGCCAGGTGAGGCCACGGCCGGCAGGGCCACAGCACGCAGGGCGATCTGCTGGACCATCTTCCCGCAGAAGCTGAATCCCACCCGCGAGGCAGTCCCAAGGTCAGGGTTAGGTCCGGTGGGACCCCTGCCGGCTCCCGCCCGCCTGTGGTGCTCTGTGGGGTGGTCAGGCCTCCCAGCCATCGGGGTGAGAAATGGAATGCCTCCTGGACGAGGAGCCCCGCGGCCGCTTTCCCGACTTCCTCCCCAGCTGGGGATGGGCTGAGAGGTGTCCAGGCTCCTGGCAGAGCAGCGGGAGGCCTGCTAATTAATTAGCGCTCTGCCTTCCCCAAGTGCTCACCAGACACAACCAGATGGTCCCAGCGACGCGCCCTCCACCCCCATCCTCCCCGTGGGACCGCAGCATCTTCACCCTACACGCCCCTCCGGCTCTCCCTGCTGCATTGCCAAGCCCCACGGGAGCCCCTTGTGCCCCTCAGCCAGGCCCGGGCCCAGGCAGCCCCAAAAGGATGGCGAGGGAGAGTGTCAACTGGAAATCAAGTCTAGACAAGGCTCCACTTTCTCTTCTTGACTTCAGACAATTCAGGGAGGGGGTTGGGGTGGGGGACCCAGAGCTGAATCTACCTGCATTCCTTGAAAGTGTTAAGAGATGGCTCTCCATCCAAGAAACTCTAACTTACAACCCCAACCAACCTGGCCCCCCCTTCCCCCCAGCACCTGTGTGATATGGGCGGGTCCGCCTCACTGTTCCCACTAAAAAGATGGCCCAAGCTGGAGGGCCCCTGAGGTCGCCGGGAGCATGGAGAGCGGCTACGCACGCACGGAGTGATCAGCAGAAGGCCCGCTCACAGCACTCAGCGGACGGCGGCGGGAGTAGCTGCGGCTGCTGTTATTTTCATGAGCATCGCTCTTTTTGATTCCAGATATTCTATGAACCTCCTTTCAGACAGAATTACAAAGGAATGGGGAAGATCTGAGCGCTTACAGCTTTTTTAAAAAGCCACATTTCTTGAATTCTTTATGGCCCGGAATCAAAAGTAGTGAAGGAGAGGGTGTGAAGATTTGATTAGAAGCCGTGAGGCGTCTGGCCAGGTTTTGTGAGCCCCAGTGACCCAGCACTGGCCCCCACGTGATCCCAAAGGCACTGACCTCAGAGCAGCCAGGAGCTGGAGGACACGTGACTGGCTCTTCCTGCCCCCTCCTGGGGCAAAGGGGCGGGGGTCTTTGGGGTGAAGCATATTTATCTAGGGCAGCAAGGGTTAACGCCGGGGCTGGGAGAGGCCAGGCAGCACCGAGCACTCCCTGTTTATTAATAAGCTATTTATCACCAGCTTTGCTTTTAATGCCATTTGGGCTTAATGTCGTTAATGAAATATAAATACCCACGCTAACGATGTCGGTCAGGGGCAGCAGACGGCTCGCGAAACAGGGCCAAACCGCCGGGCACGCTGGGGAAGAGGCTGAGAGCTCGGGAAGCGGAAGAGGTTCCCACCAGCTCGGCACCCCCAGCCCCCCTCTGCTCCACCACAAGACGCCCCAGCTGGCTCTGCCGGGAAAGGCTGGGAGGGGGGCAGCCGGGGCTGGGGGAGAGGAGGCCTCCCCAGGCACAGGATGCTGTTAACTCCTGGAGAACGGAGCGGGAGCCAGCGCTCCCACCTCGGGGGCAGTGCCCGCCTGGCATCAGGCCCCTTGGCTGCAGGAGGCTGGACCAGCACCAGCTGGCAGCAGGCCCCTCTCGTTGCCCCGAGCTCCCTGACCACTGGGAACAGAGCGAGGGTGAGAGGGTCATGAGAGGGGGCCGGAAGGACCCCACCAAGTTTTCCCATACAGACCAGGCCCCTGGTCCACGGAATGACATTCGGGCAGCCCTGTCATTCCCGCTGCACGGCACACCCTCCCTGAGAGCTGGCGCGGGGCTACCGGAGGCCTCGGGGAGGTCAGCAGACAGGTGTTTCTGTTCAGTGCCCAGAGGCCGTAAAGCAGGAAGGAGGCCCCGCACAGCAGGCCGGCTGTGACCTTGTGCTGACCTGGCCGGCCCCTCCCACACAGCGATGACCACCTAACCCAAATGTCCCCAGGAACTTCCGGCTGTCCCCTCAGGAGGGCCCCTGGCTGCTCCTAGACACCAGCCTCACCTGCGGGAGGTGGCCCTGGCCACAGACCCTTGGGAGGAGGCTCGGGCTCTCCTCACCCAAGGGCCACCGGGGCCCAAATATAGGCTGGACTCTGGCAAGCGGCTGGCCCTGGCTCCTTTCCGGCCCGTGCCAAGGGAGGTCACGGTGCCCCAGCCTCGGCCCGCTTGCCAAGGCTCCAAGCAGCTCCGTGAGGGTGCCGCCTCTTCCCAGGGGACCTCCAGGCTGTTCCCGGGAGGGAGCCCGTAGCCTCTGGCCCTCCTTGCTCAGGGTCCTCAGAAATGGCAAGAGAATCAGGGACATCGGAATTTCAGATAAACTGTACATACTTTTTTTAGTGTAAGTTTGTCCAAATCCTTCATGGAACATACATGAACAATTTTTGCGTTTTATCTGAAATTCTCATTTCACCGCGGGCCCTGTAGTTTTATTTACTAGATCCGGCAGCCCAATCCCGCGGCTCAACAGGTGCTGCCTGGCAGGTGAGGAGGGTTTCCGGGGGATGAGCGGGGCAGGGAGGGGCAGTGAGGGAGAGCCAAGTCCCTGCCCCTCCGAACAGCCGTCTCCTGACAAGAGGCCCTGGTCAGAACTGTCCCCCCACCTGCCCTCTCCCCTCACGGGTCCCTTCTACACTGTCTAACGCCATGGCTCCCCTAGAGGGTCCCCTCTCCATGCATCCCCCAAAGTCACCTCCACATCCCCAAGGAGTACAGGGCTCATTTGCTGGGGCTTGGTGGAGCTCAGCTCAGCCGCTAATCCCCTGGGTGGCTCCTGTCAGATTATTAATTAGCTAAAGCGGATTGGTCCTGGAGCAACATGCGCTTGGACTTCAGATAAAGCAGGCCAGGGAGGCGGGCGGGGGGCTGCTTAAAGGGACAAGACCCTGTTTCTGAACGGCTCCCTGAGGGGGGGCCGGGGGAGCAGGCAGAGGCCGAGGCAGGGCGACCTCCAACCGAACACTCAGCACCCCTCCAGCCTGCTCGAAAGCACACGGGAGGGGGAGGGGGCGCAGAGGGACCTGGATTTGGGCACAAATGGGACCCGTCCGGGGAGGAGTTGGCGACAGTTGGGTCTTGCTTTTTAATGAAGAGCTTGTGCTTAATCAGATCATGTCCCTCAGAACTCTTCAAAAAGCCTCTTATATCAGTCGGGGTAAAAGCCTTGGTTCTCACAATGGCCACGCGGCCTTCAGCATCTGGGGGGGCCCCCACCGGGACCCCCTTGGCCTCACACGGCATCTCCCCCACTCACTTCCCCCCCATCCTTGCTGCCCTCCAACCCTCCAGGGTCTTCACCAGGGTGCTCACTCCCTCACCTCTTTCTGTCCTTCCCCAAATGTCACCATCTCAGGGCCACCTTCCCCAGATGCCACACCTACAATTGCAAACCACCCACCCACTCCCCCTGCCACTCACACTCCCCTGGTCCGTTCTCCAAACTGCTTTAGTTTCCTCCTGGACACACGGCGCCGTCCAACATGGATGTTATGTCTTGATCTCATCCCCCATTGGCCTCCCTCCGCTCAGATGCAAACTGCCCGTTCCCTGCTGCAGACAGGTCTAGTTCTCAGCACCTTTCGATGATGCTCCATGAATGAGCAGAAACAAAAAGATGAATGACCAGAGGTCAGAGCTCAGGATTTGAGCCACCACTTCTTCTGGCTCTGAGCCCCAGGTGCCTGGGCCCCAGCCCGGCCCAGTGGGCTCCCCAGGAACCCGTCTCCTCCCCCGTGACCCTAAAGATCCCGCCCTCCCCTAGTTCTGCGCCCACACTAGGTGATCCTCCCGCTCCAGGCCTACCTAGCAGGTCCCCTCAGATGCACTTCCAGGCTGAGGGTCTCCTGAGAGATGGCCTGGGAGACCCATCTCTGTGCCATGCAGACCCTCCCCTACCAGCTGGGACTGCTGCCCTCTCTGGCTGGAAGCAGCATGAGGGGGGACGACGGTGAGCTGTGAGCCCGGGGAACGCCAGGACTCCCCGCTGTTGCCGGGCCCAGGCAGCTGCCTGCAAACTCCTGGGCTTGCATTGTTTTGACTTGAGTCGGTGAAGCTGAAACATTGAGTCACAACGGCCCTAAACTTCATTACCAGCTCTTAACAGGTTACTAAGGGAAAAAAGTTGCTTTTAATTGCTTTTCCCGATTAGCATTTCTGGAGAAGGAACTAGTGATTAATTACATCTTCCTCTCGCCCGCTCTGGTCACAGGGGCTCCAACCCCAGGCCTCCAGGAGAAGGCTCGGGGTCAGAGAGGGCTCCTGCTCCTGAAGGACCGAGACCCCGAACCAGAGAGGAAACCCGGGGAACGGAAGGGCTCATTTCCCCGAGCGCAGGCAGCGACCGGCATGGGTGGCCCCAGTGGGTGGCCACCCACGGTCCTGCTGAAGGTGGGGCTGAAAGTCCCCCCCGATGGCCTCATGCCTCAGGGTGGCCTCCTCTGGGCTGAAGGACTTGCGCCTGGAACAGGTGCTCTATACCTGGGTGGATTCTAGACAGTGGGGAGAAGGTGGAATGAGCGTGGCCTGAATGCCTGTAAGGGAAGACGGCGCACTCACAGCCATGGGACTCCTCTCCTGTGAAAACCTCTCAAATGCCAGCAAGTCCCCGGGGGAGGCTCCAGGCCATGGGGATGGACGCCGGGCAGACAGGCCTCTCCCTCATCCACAAGACGTTAACCTCCCAAAGCCATGGGCCGCTGTCACCAAATGAGAAGAGGCCCCTGGGTGGCTTCCGGCGGGGCAGGTGCTGCCGGCCCCTCCCAACTCCTGTCCCTTTGGGCCAGTGCCTGGTGGAACCCAGGGGCTTCCTGACTCTGCTGAGAAGGCAGAAGGCACGAGGGAGACACTGAGGCAGGAGGCCCCGGGGCGGGGATGTCGGTAACATCAGGCAGAATTCTCACAGTTTAGAAACCAGGAGGATGAGTAACTCTTCCCAAACCATCTCCCCATCAGGTCTCCCTCCACCCCAGAGGGGCTGCGACCTTGCAGCTCACTTATCCCCAACACATCATCACCTGGGGGTGGCAGAGGCCTCCAGTCCCCTTAGCCTGCACCTCGCTCTCCTGATCCTGCCCCTCTGCCCCCCTCCCCTCCCCGCCCCCGGCTGTGTGCTCTGGAGCGCCAGCCCCACATCAGATCAAAGGCCCGGAGGATGGAGTTGGAACTGTCCAGTCCAGTTATGAGTGAAGGCCGTGGATCTAGTGCAGGCCACGGAGGCAGCAAGCAGAAGGGCCTCCCACGCACGCACAGACACACGCTCCTGCCCACCCAGGCACACCCTCCCCCGGGGCTCAGCCCAGTGTTTTGATGCCAGCAGACACACCCAGGAAGAATGGCCGACACCCCCTTGGAGCCAGGCGGCGGCACCAGCTGCATGCTTAGCACATCCCTGTCACCCCCCCACGAGATGCCGCCAGCCTGCTCCCTTCTGTCACTCCCCCTGGAGGTCAGGCCTCCAGAGCTTTCCTGGAGAGCTGACCGGGCCCATATGGCTGGGAATCTGTTGCCAGCATGGGCCAGTATGCGCTGGGGCCCCCACAGCTGGCTGACAGCTTCCTGCTCACTCCAGCCAGGCCTCTGGCTTGCTGTTTGGGCTGTGCCCTGCCTGCCCAGGGGGGCTGGGGACCACTTCACTGTCACAGCATGGCTCCTGGGATGGCCTGCCCTGTCCTGGCCCACGCCCATGACACCAGGACCCAGGAGAGTGGAGCCTCCCATCAGAGACCCTGGAAGAAGGGACAGCGGCCAAGTCATTTCTGATGGGACGCCTATGGCAGTTCAAACCGTGAACTGCGCAAAGATTTTCCAGGTGGAAAGACTGCTGGGATCTCGGCCCATGAGCTGAGGCTGGAGGCTCCGCTGGCCCCGTGGGAATGAGGAGGCCTTAGACAAGCCCACGGCTCGGCTCTGCGTCCTGGCGCACGGGAGAAAGACCCGCAGAAGCTCAGCCTGTGAGAACACAGGTCACATCTGAAGCCACAGTGAGAGGAACTGTATGAGCGTCCAGGCCAGTGATGGTGAACCTATGACACGCGTGTCAGAGGTGACACGCGAACTCATTTTTTGGTTGATTTTTCTTTGTTAAATGGCATTTAAATATATAAAATAAATATCAAAAACATGTCTTTGTGTTACTATGGTTGCAAAGATCAAAACATTTCTCTATGTGACAAGGCACCAGAGTTAAGTTAGGGTTTTTCAAAATGCTGGCACGCCGAGCTCAAAAGGTTCGCCGTCACTCCAGCCTCAGGCCCCGCACAGAACCCGTGGAGCAAAGGCACAAAACAGCTTCAGGGCAGGGTCTCGGGGCCGAGGGGACAGTGAGCTTGGAAATCGCTGCTGGAAACGGCGCTGGAGACAGGCAGGCCTCTGGCTTCCCTCCGCGTGGTGCTGGCCGAGAGACGACGACCCCACTCAAACCAGCTGTCTCAGCAACCAGGACGGTGCGTCTCCCCCTAAACCACGAGACTCTGAAAACCACGGGTCCCTCGGCACTGTCAGGCCTGGGAGGCTGGCGTCACCCTGGGGTCTTTCCGGCCCACGGCAGGCCCTGGGACCTCTCCCTCCGAACATGCGGACTCTGCCCTGCTCTCCATTTCCGCCTCCACGTCTCAGGTACCGTCTCCCACTCCAGTGGCCGCGGCAGCCTCCCCTCTGGCCTCCTAGTTCTCCCCTTGCCAACCTCCGGCCCAGCCATCTTTTAAAAACGAAGATCAGATCACTTTCCCTCCCTCCGGCAGCTTTCCGTCACCCAAAGAGTAAAATCCCAAATCCCCGAGCGCACCGAAGCCCCGTGTACCCCGGCCCCCACCCTGTCCACACGCGGGCACCGGAACCTTCCTTCTGCTCCACACACACCCCGAGCGCAGCCCACCGCAGGGCCTCCGGGCCGGCTGCGCTCTCTTTGGGGAATAGTCTTCCACGTGCCCTTCAGGTGGCTGTCCACTGCCTTCCCATCAATCCCAGCGGTCACCTGCCCGGTCACCTCCCACCACCTCATCCCATGTCCATTCTGCACTAATGGCTTCCTTGGTCTTTTGTGGGTTTGCTTATTGTCCGCCTGCCCAACCGGAACTCCACACGACCCAGGACTGTCTTATCCACTCTGTCCCCAGTACCTGGCAGACCCCCGACCCCTGTAACTGGAGACTAGAGATGGTCAGCCCTTCTGAGGTGTGGCCAGAAGTGGGGAGAATCCTACCTAGGCGGGATCAGGCCTGTGGGCCAGGCCCGAGCACGGCCTCACCCCCTCGCCCACAGTCCAGCGTCGTGAAGGGTGATCCCGGGTCACCCTTGCCACAGAGGCCCCGGTGCCTGGAAGGGGCTGGATGAGCGAGGCGGGGCTTGGTCAGGACAGTCCCTTTCAGAGCCCTTGGAGTTGCCAAGCTTCAACAGCAGCCCAAGCCCGCCGATGCCAGGAGGCAGGGGTCCCGCGGGACGCATAGAGCCCATACCCCATGCTGGGTGCAAATCCCAGCTGGCATGGCCCCTGGGCGACAGCACTGAGTGGAAACTTCGGGAAAGAGAAAAACAAATGGGCATGATTTGCTGAAGAAACAAAGAAAACAGAAGGCCTGCCACTGAGAACAGCACAGGCAAAGGTGCCCCCTCGACGGGGTTACCACAGCACTTGGGCAGCCTGTGATGTCAGGGCGCAAGGGAGTACATCCAGAGACTCGAAGGCATGGCCAGCCGGCCCAGCACCCATGCTCACCGAGGAGGCAGAGTCGGGCAAGAGCCCAGGAAGGTAGAGATGGCAGGTGCTGATGCCGAAACCCAGCAAGATGGCAGCCGAGAGTCTCCACAGCCCCCCTCCCCGCCATCAGGGACCACGGCGGCACGGCCTAAGGGTGGACAGACCATCCTGGAGTGTGACTGTGTGCTGGACGCCAGGACGAACAGCCCCAGCACCATGGCTGCTCCAAAGGCCACATTTACATCTGATTTGCACATCCCTGGGCTGTAGCTAAGGCTGGCGACAGCCCCCGAGGTGGCATGGCCTGAAATGAAGCCGGCCTGCCGCTCTGGGAACCTCTCAATCCCCTGTGGGCACCACAGCGCCATCTCTGCAAGTGCTTCCTCCCCGGAAGTTCAAAGTCCAGAGGTGCCGAGCCTGGCCTCGGAGGGAGGGGCAGGGCACGCCTGCCTGCAGCGCCCCTGGGGAGGGAGCACGCAGGAGGGGGACCAGGGCTGCTGACCCCCATCTGGCAGACACCAGAGGGCAGCCCCCAGCCTTGCCCTCCCAGCCATTCTCCGGGCCCTCGGCCCCACCCCCCACCGTAAGACCTTGCCCATCACCTTTACCAAAGCCCAACACTTCTAGGCTGGTTCCCTCAGGATCATAAGAGAACACTGAATAATGATCAATATGTGAAAAGTAACCAATCATGTGTCAACCCCCCCCCCCCCGAAAACCACATGTGATACCTGAGGGTAAACATCGGACAGTATCAGCCCCTGGACTACCCGTCCCTGGCACACATGCCCCTCCTCAGGCAAGGGTGTCTGCCCTTCCTAAGCCTGGATCAAAAGACACCTGTGGGCCCGGCTGGTGTGGCTCAGTGGTTGAGCATCAACCTATGAACCAGGAGGTCAGGGTTCAATTCCCGGTCAGGGCACATGCCCAGGTTGTGGGCTCCATCCCCAGTGTGGGGCGTGGAGGAGGCAGCCGATCAATGATTCACTCTCATCATTGATGTTTCTCTCTCTCTCTCCCTCTCCCTTCCTCTCTGAAATCAATAAAATGTGTGGGGGTTTTTAAAAAGACACCGGTGGCTTCTCCTCTAAGGCGGGTCCTGCCCGGACTAGAGGCCCACCTGGGAGAGACCCACCTGGTAGGGACCCACCTGGGAGAGCCCCGCCCAGCCACACGGGAGCTCGGGGCGGAACAGCAGCCTCTGGGTCTGCGGACGGGCTGGACCTACCGTCCTCGGAGATGCCGCTGAGACATGACCTGATGCTTAGCCCCAGGCAGGGCGTCTGCTAGAGCCCAGCCCCCCCCCCCGGAATGCCTGCAGGCTGCTGGGCACCATTCAGTGCCATCCAGGGGGCACTGGCAGGACTCTTACACCCCTTTCTTTTACGGGTGGGGAGCCGGGATCCAGAGGGGGAGAGAGCAGTGAGTGCCCTAGGATTTTCTCAATCCTCCATTTCTCGCTCTCACCTAGGGCGCCATCCGGGTCAGAGCCCACTGAGAAAGGCCTCGGCAGCCCCTCTTTGCACCCCCCGCCCCTTCCCACATTTCCCAGTGGCGTCGGCAATCGGGAGCAGCTACCTTTGCTTCCCAAGGGCCGGGGGTCCGAAGTCCATGCCAAAGCACACCCTGCAGCTGCGGGACCCCTTCTACGGGAGGGACAGCGAGGCCGGGGGCGTGGTGGGCTGCGCGGGAGTCCTTGCCTTCAGTCAGCGAGGTCTGTTCGCCTACAAAATGAGAAGGGAAGTGGAGGATTAGGCTGCAGCTGAGGCCACAAAGCGACTCCAGGGGGAAGGGCCACGGAGAGTAAGGCCTGGCACCCTGCGCAAGGTAAGCGATTCTCGGACCTGCCTGCCAATCAGCAGATGGCATTGCTGCGGCGAGTGCCATGCCTGACCCCACGACCAGTGCACCCGTGGCACAAGTATGAGCCAATTGCTACACCGTGGTCACACCTAACAAAGAAATCGAACAGGTAGAAACCGTGATAGACCGTCAGGTGTCACCCCAGGTAACAATAAAGTGATCACAGCCCAGGCCCGGCACCAGGGGTGAAAGGTCAGTGTGACAGTGGATCAAGCCAACGCTGGAAACCAGGTCAGACCCAGACCCAGGCAACCGGACCAGCCCGAGGGCTCCCCAACCTCCCGCACCCTCCAGGCTGTCCCGCGACCAGCTCCCAGCTGCTCCCAGGACCCCCGGTGGCCTATGGGAGTCTCTAAAAATGGAATCAACAGGTGTCCTTGCAGCTCCCGGGATGGAGTTTGGTTTCCTCTCTTTTTCTTTCCCCCTCTCCTCTGGGACTGCGCCCCTTCACATAGAGAAGAAAAGAGGGTGTGCGCACCTCCCACCCCCTCCCCCGCAGAGAGGGGGATGTAGAGATTCATTTGTTATAGGTGCTGAGCCAAAAAAAAAAAAAAAATGTGGCCAAAAAACGTTGATGCCCTGCTACCGGCAACCTTTGTATCAATTTAAGCAAATATTGTGGTGTTTCCATGGTGATTCCTGTTTTGAATATCCACTACACTCACTTTTTAAAGGGCTTTTCCTGTTTGCGTTTCAACTTCAAACCTGTAAATATTTTCGGCCTTTTTAGAAAACTTAGCCCACGTGTGTGCAAATATACAGACGCTACTGACCTCGGCACACAACCTCCCAGGCCTGGCGCGGCCCAGCCTCCTGGATGTGAGAGGAGAGGGGTACCGGGCGGGGGTGGGGGGGGAGCCCTCTGTCCACTCTCGCACCCACCCTGCCTACAGGCTGGCATCAGGGAGGGAGGTGCTGAAATCCAGTCCTTTCCTCCCTGCCAGCCAGGGGATTGTGGCGCCTCGATGTTCCTGAAGAGAGTGGGCTTGGCCCTGACTCCGCTGTGCGGGCACGGTGTGGGCAGCCGCCCGGCAGGTTCTCCAACTTGGCCCAGCCCTTGGCTCCCCCAGGGCCTCCCCAGAGTACACGAACCCCTCCTCCGCTGCCTCCCAAGGTTGGGCCATAGTGGACGGGGGAGTTGGCGCTTTGAAGGCCAGAGCTTCCAGCATCGGCTCTGCCCCACCTCTGCTCGGGTCAATGCCTGGGAGACCAGCTTCCTGGGGGAAGCCGTCCGAGGGCCAGCGACCCTGGGCCAGGGCTGGGCTCGCCGGCTCCCACCCCACCCTGCGGCGGCACACAGGGTTAACGGCGGGTTTCCTGGTTTCCATGGAATTCCGCCAGGCCCCTAATGTGAGTTTCGTGTGATTTGGGGGAAGTGGATTTCCTTTGTTTTCCAGTTTGGGAATATTTTTTTCTTTAAAAAAGAGGAAAAAACACTTTAATGGGAACTTCAGGGCCACTGGGAGACTCACTCCTCTGAGCTCTGACACTCCCTTGCTTGTTGGTCCAAGTTCCCCAAAAGCCCTGGGCAGCCCCTTCACCCACCCAATACCTCTGGGTAGAGGCAGGGGTGGCTCAGACCACCTACAGCTCCCACCGCCAGAACTCTCTTCTGCTGGGGGCGCTCTACTCCAACACCATCAGAGTGACCCCTGCCTGCCCCCTCCCCACCCCCCCCACCCCTGAGATCAGCATCTGCTACAGGCGGCCAACACTGCCCCCGGCCAGGCAGACACACTCCCCAGAGAAAGGGTCAGGAGAAACACTGCCCGCTCCCTGACCCTCGGCCAGGAGCTTGGGCGACCGGAGTCTGACCACCAGGAACGATGAGCATGAACCGTACCAGGGTCTCCTGTGCTGGCTCAGAAAGGGGTCCTAGTGACGGGGAAAGGGTGTTCCAGGCCCTTGTCTGGCCTCCTCCAGCCGACCACGGAGAGGCATGCCCGGGGCAGCAAGAGCAACTGAATAAAGGGTGTGGCCAGGCCGCTGCTGCCGCCGCCTCCTCCTCCTCCTCCTCCTCAGTCTTCCCCATTCCTGCCATCCTTCAGCCCTGCCAGGGTGTGGCCAAGCTCAGGGACTGTCCCCTACCAAGTGGCCTGACCCATTTACCAAACCAGGGCACAGGCCCCGGGGTCTGCCATGGACGGGCCCCCCCACGCACAGGCCCCGGGGCTGTGGCAACAGCAGGATCCGGGTCAGGAGGTGCAAGCCCAGAGCACGGAGCCCTCTGGCCAGCAGCTCAGGGGGAAGGTGTGAGAGCCATGCGCAGTGACAGAAATAGCACTGGGCCGCTGGGCCGAGAATCAGGAGCCGTGGCTCTGAGTCCCAGTTCTGCCACTTAAGTCGCCTTGGGCTCCTGGGCGAGCCATCTCGTCACTGGTCAAATGGAGACAGCAGCTTCTTCCCTCCTACTGAGCGGGTGGGGGTGGGGGTGTCAATGATAAGAGATGTGAGCCCAGCCGGCATGGCTCAGTGGTTGAGTGTCAACCTATGAACCAGGAAGTCATGGGTTTGATTCTCAGTCAGGACACATGCCCGGGTTGCCGGCTCAATTCTCGGGGGTGGGGGGGGGGGGCATGCAAGAGGCAGCCAATCAATGATTCTCTCCCTTCCTCTCTGAAATCAATAAAAATATATTTAAACAACAACAAAACACAAGAGATGTGGAAGGCGTTAACAGTGCTCCATAAACATCCTAACCTCTTCCTTCAGCCTCTTCAAGGTAACCTTCCAGAATCTACCTCGAGCCGGCCCATACGCCCCTCTCCTCTGCTCCTCATGCAACCCTCCCTGTTGCATTTAAATCCCCACCCGATGAAAGCCACCTGCTCACAAGGCTGTCTCCAGCACTGGGTTTCTAACCCCTCAAGGGCAGGGACCAGGTCCTAATTAGCCGTTCGTCCCCAGCAGTTAGCACACCAGCTGGCCCGCAGTGGGCAGCGAGGACATTTGTGGGACTGAACCAGTCCCTGATTTCATGTCAGAATCAGATGGGCCCAAACAGCTTCGCCCCCCCGGACGACAAAACACTTCACTGGCGACTTTCACGCTCCATTCTGTTCCGTTCCCCTAAGCCCCAACCTGCGTCGTGGTCTCTCCCCCCTCCTTCATCAGCACCAGGAATGAATAACTTTCAGGTTCAAGGGGACTGCTTGGTTATTTGATCCTCCTCCAAATGGTTCCAATAAGAGCTGGCTGGGCACCTACTATGTGCCAGGGAGCATGCTTGGAGCAGAGGGCACCCTCGGCTGAATGGTTGTCCCCCTCGGACAGTGGGCCTGTGTGCGAACTAAGCCGACTAACTTGCCAAGCACCATGCCAAGTGATGGCACCGAATCTTTGCAACGCGAAGTAGGAAGGCTTCTGGTCCCTGCGGACAGACGAGGAAGGGCAGGCGCAGAGGTGCAGAGGGACGTGCCAAAGGTCACAGCTCGAAAGTGCTGCCGCCGGGCCTGGGCTCGGGGCTGACGGCTCCAAGGCCCAGCTCACTGGAAAGCTCCTCTCCGTCCCCGCCCAGGATCACGGCACCCACCCACCCACCCCGAATGCCATTTCCCCTCCTGCATCTCAGCTCCCCCCTCCAAACAAGTCCCGGAGCCACCAGAAAGCACCAGGGGTCACACCGGAGGGAAAGCAAAGGCCGAGGTCAGGCGCTGCCTCCTGGCTCGGCTCCAAGTGCGAGAGGGAGAGTCCTGCAGGGAACCCCCTGGTGAGCAGGAGAACCCCGAAACCTACCTGGGGACCAGAGAGCCACCCAGGAGAGGGCCACGTAAGCGAGGAGGTGCAGTGGATGGGACAACTTCCGTTTCTTCTCTCCCGACAAGGGGCAAGCGATGGGGCTTTATCCTGGGTGGGGGCGGGGGGACAGATTTCTCCTGTCTCCCCCCACAGCGGGACCTCCTACTGCAATGCCGGGATTGAGAATAGGGCGGCAGGCATCTGTTTTCACCTGCGTGAATGTATGTTGGGGGTGGGGGTAGGGGGGGTGTACCCATATCCTCCCCAAAGGAGGCGTCGGGGAAAGATCTACACTGAGCGGAAAAAGGGGTGGAAGGGCAGGCTGGAGGTGGGGAGAGGACAGCGCCCTAACGAGCAGATTTCATAAACCACCCGGAGTAAAAACAAAAACACAGACGTGCACATTGCCCAACTCCAGGGCTGTATGGAAAAGGAAAAAAAAACAATAAAAAAATCCACATCTTAATACAAAAATCCGACACGATGTGTCGTGGCACGAAAGTGTTTTTCACTGCATTTTTCATCTGTGATCTCACACAGCCTACGACGGGTACGCCCAGCGCAGCCGGTATTTGACGGTAGGTACACAAACAGGGCAAACACATACACAATTAACCAACACGAGGGCAGCTCGTATGCAAATGGGTCCACGCCGGCATCTCCTGGCGTCAGGTGGCCTTTGGAGACGGACAGGTTGGCACCGAGAAGGGGCCCCTTCAGGTTTCTGAGGGCGAGAGAAATGGGGCAAGAACGCAGCTCACACGGAAGGGAAGAATTCTCAGAGCTTCACCAGCGGGACCCCCGAGAGCCCGCTTTTTCTGTGCGGACGGTGGTGCCCTGCTGCCGGCCGGGGACAGAGCGGGGACCCACACCCCAGAGGCCCTCCCGTGTGTCGCTCACCCCGCAGTTACGATCTGCCTCCCTTTTGTCCCACCCCTCCCCCTTTTTTAATTGTTGGATGAGTTTACAGAGCTGTGTGCCAAAAACAATCAACTCGAGGGAACAGAGTCATACAAAAAGGGCGTGTCACCAGAGGAGACGGATATCCATGGAAACCACCACCTTTTCTCAGCAGCCTAGGTGAAGCCAGGGTGAGGGGGCGGCGAGGGGGTGGAGATACGCTCCACCCAGCGCAGGGCCCAGAAAATGGATGTGACCCTCACTGCACAGGAGGTGGCCACATACAGTGGGGGAGGGGTCAGAAGCGGGATCAGCCGGACACCCACACACGGGCACGGCTTTTGGCAGGCACATGAGCACACACACAGGTGTACGCACACATATGCCACCCTCCCCCGCCCCCCTGCAGATCAGTGGGGCGGCATAACCTAGTGGGTTAATATAGGAGCTTTGGACCCAGGACCCAGACCGCCAGGTATGAATCCTGGCTCTGCCACTGACAAGCTGTGTGACCTGGGCAAATGACCTTCACCACCCCGTGCCTCAGTTTCCCCATCTGTCAAACGGAGACAACAGGCTAAATCAAACAGGCTAAATGAGGAGAGAGGGGGAGAAGGTTTCCAGACCCTAATACCTTCATGCATATGATGGTCGCAAGTATCCGATGAGACAGGTTGTTATTTCAATTGGACAGCGGAGAAACTAAGACTCAGAGAGGGATGTGACCCACCCAAGGTCACACCCTCGGAAGCAAGGTGAGCCCAGGCCGGGCTGACACTAGGCTGCTTGGTGGCGGGGGGGGGGGCGGGGGGGGAGACGGGGACGGTGGGCTTCCAGGAGGCCCTCCTTCCCGACGTGACTGAGATGCGCAGCGGTGGGACGCAGTCACTTTCCCCACGCTTCCAAAGGGAAACGGAAACCCTCTGAGCCCGGGACAGCGGATGGAAGGAACAAGCGGCTGGAAAAGCTGAGGGGGCCCCCAGGCCCAGGTGGCCACATTCCTCGGGAGTTCCTGTCTCAGTCCTGACCCCAGGAGGCCGACGGTGCCCTCTGACCTTGCCCTCTGCCCAGGGAGCATCTCCAGAATCAGGAGGTTCCTGGGGAGAAAGCAGCGGAGCTTGGGGCCCACCTCCAGCCACAGAGGCCTGAGGCCTGGGCGAGGCCCTCCTACCGGGTCAGAACCTGTGAACAACCCCGCTGTCTGCCTCCCCAGGACCTAGGCAGCTCCCTGCAGGGGATGGGGCGAGGGGAGCAAAGGGGAGCAATGGCCTCCCCTGCTGTCAGGCCAGGCCCAGGGAGGCCGGGAGGCCCCGGAGGCTGGGAGCTGGAGCGAGAGGCCGCTGCCCTGAGCGGTCTGGTCTTCGCCCTGCTCGGAGTCAGAGGCCACGCAGGCTTGGTGGCTCAGCCCTTTCTGCCATCGACCACCCCAACTCATTCAGATATTTCCTCTCTCACTTGCTTTTTAAAAAAAATTTAATGTTCTCTATAATTCATCCATCCCAGAAGATAATCGATAGAGCCCGTAATGAAAATCTGAGCCATATTTTATGATCCGCTGTGAGCAGAAAGGGCCACATCAGCAGGTCCGGTTTCGGCTCTCCCTATCTGTCTTGCCCACTGCCCGGGGGGTTACTTCCCTGCCCGGTCCTGCCCACGGCCTCCCACCCAGGGCTCTGCCCGCGACCATGCAAGGAGCGTGTGGACCGCCCGGCTAGAGAAGAGGCTCCGGCCACCACCCTGGCATCATCCCAGCACCCCATCACTCACCCACCTACCCGTCACAGGATGGTCACCCACCATTGCAAGGTCTTCCTGGAGCTGCCCCCTGACTTGGGACCCAGCAGCCCTACCCTGGAGTCTCCCCATCTTCAGTCTGGGCCCTTCTGGAAGCCTGAAGACCCTCACTGGGATCCGGAGGCCTGCACAGACCTTGGGAGCCAGCCCAAGCCAAGCCCCCCACATGGCATTCACTCCCCAACAAGCAAGGCTCCCTGCGGGCTCCCTGGGGGGACCCTAAGGGGGGCTCAGTGGAGGGAGGGACACTATTGCTCATTTTTTGCTGCCTTAAGCATGTCCCTCTTCTTCCTTGTGAGGTGAAGGCCGTGGATGAGCCAGCGGAGAGGATGCAGTTGGGGAGTGAGGGGGCAGCCCCTCTAGTTCCTCCAGGGCAGACAGGGGGAAAGCAGAGCCCCGCCCCTTGCTGCCTGGCACCAATCGGAGTGCGTCACAGCACCCGTGGGCCAATCAGAGCCCAGCAGATGCTCCAACAGCCCAGCAACGAAGACTCAAAACCAACAAGCCACACCGTGGACTACTACGCAGCCAGGAACAGACACTCATGGGCCGTAGGAAACGAATGTGAAAAGACTCCAGTGACTCCGCGGTTTAGCACGGTGCCCTGGGGAACAGTCGGTGCCGTCCGGCATGGCCGCCCTGGCCACGTGTGGCCACTGAGCCCTGAGATGTGGCGGGTGCGACTGTGGAGCTGAATTTTTCATTTCATTTGATTTCAGTCCATCCCAGTGTAAAGAGCCACATGCGACTCAAGGCTACTCTACTGGGCAGCGCGGGGTTCGATGGGGAATTTCATCAATACAAAACAAACTCTTAATAAACGTTTCAAAGCCTATTATCTCAAGGCCGTGGAATAGCCATTATTAACGACAGTAACAGAAATCGCTGATTTCACACGGGTCATCACACTGCCTCCTTGCCCCCTCCAAGGTCACGGTGCCGACTTTCTAGATGAGGGACCGAGACTCAGCAACGGTAAGTAAGTGAGCCAAAGCCACAGCCCCGGGCGGAAAACTGGGACCTGAACCCAGGTCGCGGCTCCCCTAACCCCGTGGACGGCAAACTGCGGCTCGCGAGCCACATGCGGCTCTTTGGCCCCTTGAGTGTGGCTCTTCCACAAAATACCACGTGCGGGTGCGCACGTACAGTGCGATTGAAACTTCGTGGCCCATGCGCAGAAGTCGGTATTTTGTGGAAGAGCCACACTCAAGGGGCCAAAGAGCCACATGTCGCTCGCGAGCCACAGTTTGCCGACCACTGCCCTAACCCATGCTTTCAACATCTGCGCTACACAGTTTAAACCAGTGGTTCTCAACCTTCTGGCCCTTTAAATACAGCTCCTCATGTTGTGACCCAACCATCAAATTATGTTCGTTGCTACTTCATAACTGTCATGTTGCTACTGTTATGAATCGTCATGTAAATATCTGATAGGCAGGATGGTCTTAGGCGACCCCTGTGAAAGGGTCGTTCGACCCCCAAAGGGGTCGCGACCCACAGGTTGAGAACCGCTGGTTTTAACTTATTTCCTTCACACTTCCTTATATTTTCCAACGAGCCATAAGCATAAGTTATAATTAGGGAGAAAATGTGGGTTTTTGTGTTTTGTTTTGTTTTTTAAAAAAAGACCCTAAAAAGAAGCAGATCTTTCTTCCCCAGGAGAGGCGTGTATGGAGAGGTTCCTGGGGCCCCGGGCAACTGGGCCTCCCGCTTTTGGATGGGAAAGCAGAAGGCAGTGTGGGCACAGGTCCCTCTGGCCCTCATGCCCCTCCTGCCCAAGTGCCCAGCGCTCAGGAGGCCCCGGTGCCGACGGAGGATGCCGGGCCTGGGACTTTGCAGCAGCCGGGCGGGCGGGCGGCAGTGGATCCAGTTTCCACCCAGCCCCGCCCTGGAGTCAGTCCCTGACAGGTTTCTCAGCAGTGTTGCATCATCACCCAGGTCTACATCTTTAAAACAGCAGCAGGCCACGGGGCTGTCCGCGGAGACAACGCGCCCCGTTCTTACCGGGGACCACCTGTCCCCTCCACCTCCTGGCAGGGCCAGGGGCTGGCGGCCAGCGACCCAGGCCTGGGGCTCGCGTCTGCCCTCGGCGGGCGTGGAGAGCTGGTTTTTCACTGACCCCCTCCCCCCGGACCTTGGGATCGCATCGAGGTTCAGAACAAGGGAGAGGGGAGAATCCTCTTTGAAAGTCCGTGATGAAGGGAGACGCCCCAGCAAGTACCGAGCCCGGCCAGCAATGGACTCAGGAAAGAGGCCAGGCTGCGTTTGCTTTGTACCCACACTACCAACCGGGATGTCGGGGACAGGGAGCCATTACCCCACTTGGTCTGGTTTCCATTTCAGCTCCCTCCTCCCCCAGGGTGCACAGACTGTTCTGGTTTGGGGGGGGGGGCGGGGTTAGACAGGAGAAAGGTCCTTGCTTAGAAGATATTTGTATTTTTCTTACTATGGATGGTTTGGTCCCCGGCTGTCTGCAGTTCTCCGCCATTTCCAACCTGCCTGCCGTTCCCCTCGGACTTATATATTTATTTTCGGGGCTGGTTTCAGGTGCTTCTAGTTTATCAAACAATCAGCCCTGTGAGGTGCGCTGGGTGTTTCCAGAAATTACATCACAAAAAATCATGCAATTAAAGTGTAAGGGGAAAAAAAAACATAGCTGTTGCTTAATTTTGTGTTTTAATTAGCGACTTATTGTAAACGTAGACTTTTAAAATGGAGGCGCCTCAGCAGAGCCAGTAAACAGGTTTTTCTAATGAATTAATTTCACCTCTTCCCTCCTCCTCCTCCTCCTCCTCACCAGCCCAACTGCCATCTTCCAGGTTTTCACTGCCCTCTTTCCCCCTCTCGCCTCTCAATCCTTGCGTAATACATATTGGAAAAGGATACCCCAAATAAAAGCGGGCGCCCAGGCCCTTGTGGCTACAGCAGCCTGGAGGGTCAGGGTGAAGTGTGTGGCAGCGCCTTTTGCCCTGTCCCCAGCCCTTCCAACCCCCCCTCTGCTGGGTCCCAGAGAGGCCTGCGCTCTGTGAGTGCCCTGAGCCCAGGAGGGGACACAGGAAAGCCTCGGGCAGCGCTGATTGCCACGGCAACGGAGAGGGTGGAGACATGGGACAGGGGAGCGGAGCAGGATGGAGGTTTGGAGACCCGGAGAGAGGGAAGCTCTGGTGTTGTGAAACCCAAGAGACCTCTGGCTGCCTGGAGGAAGGAGGAGGAGAGAAGGGGCGCGGGAGAAAGAAGGCAGAGGGAGCCCGCGGCCAGGGAAAGGGAAGCTGACATTAGGAGGGTCTGTCCAGCTCACGTGGCAACTAGGAGAAAAGACACGCCCACCATGGTTACCCAAGCCACCAACGGGGGCCACACGGCCACCAAGGTGAAGAGTCCTGCTCCTCCTTCAAGGAAAGTTCCCAGTGCACTGGGGGGGTGGGGGGGGGAGTGAGCTCGTTTAGCCACATTTCTGGGAGACAAGGCTGAGGATGGGTGCAGAGTTCCCTGCTCTGGTTCAGTCCTGCTGTCCCTGGGAGGGTAGGCAAGCCCCAGTGTCCTACAGAAGGGAAACCCGGACACCGGCCTCTTTGCCATATCAAGAGTGGGTCCCACTGGGAGCCTCAACGTCCCTACTCACTTGGGGAGCGCCCAAGCCCTCCTGTCACCAGAGGCCGGCCCATCTTAAAGCGGGCAGGTGGCCACCCGACTCCCAGAGGGGAGCTCGCCTCCCTAGCGCTGGCGTCTCCAAAGCCAATGCCCAGGCCCCGTGGGTGAGCAGGTTTGTCTTAGGGACTCTCCTGGGACAAGCCGGGTTCCCGGCACCCCGAGCAGAGCCCCACGGGGGCCGCTCTGTTCTGAGCGGGAGGCACGGGAATGGTGGGAAGCGCTGTCGTTCACCTGCTCATTCCCACCTCAGACCACCTTCAAGCGGGGCGCCCTTGGCCTCTGACACCAAGACCAAGCTCGGCCCCCGCCCCTCCCTCACAGCACGTGGCCTTCTCGCCTCGCTGGCGGCAGGGGGTGGGGGCCCCCAAGAAGGCCCTGGAACACCTGGTGGCAGTATCCTGGCCCCCACTCACCGAGATTCCCCAAGAGAGGAAGGCGGAGAGGAAGGAAGAGCCAGAGAGGAAGGGGCCGGGCCTCCATGTCATCACGCACCGGTGGGAACCCAGACCCCAGCCCACGACAGATCCTGCTCGGTCTGAGCTTCAATCGGAAAGGAAAGCTCCCATCAAACATGGGCTGGGCAGGGATGTGGGCACCGAGATTAGGAGCTTGGAAGCCCATCTGAGGAAGCTGGCCCTGGGAAGACAGCAGCAGGATTTACTACCTTATCCCGCTGTCTGGTAAACACCCTGAGCCAGCCCCGCGCTCCGTTAGGCAGCTCGGATCCTCAGGTGTGCCGGCGACGGGCAGGTAGAGGCAGACGTGGGCAGAGACAGGAAGGGAGGGCGTGTGGGCCTGGGGGGAGGGGCGGGAGGCGCTGGCCTGGGAGGAGAGGATGGGTGGCAGCCAAGCCAGACAGTCAATGAAACAGCTGACAGGTGCAGGGAAGGGGGGGGGGCGGGGAGAAGGGAGAGGTAGCTGAGCAGGGGGCTCGGGGTACTTGGGGATGCCCCCATCACACCCCAGGAGGCTGAGCAGGATGAGAGGAAGCCGAGGCTTGCAGGCTAAAGACCTAGTCGTTCTGGCCGCCTTCTCTCCCAATTAAAGGGGAAAATGGGGAGGTGCCGTGGACCAGGGCCCCCCCCCCCCTGAGTCAAACAGGACAAAGCAGCAGGTGGGGGCCGGCTTCCAGGGCTCACTGTGGCCACCTAGGAGAGCAACGCACTGGTGTCCTTTAGGGCCACCCTCTCCCGGACACACACCTCTACCCCATGCCAAAAAGGAAGTCAAATCAATCAAAATGGAGCATCTTTCTGTCCCAGGCTGGCTGACGTGTGACAATGAGTATTGCAAAGAAGCAGGTGGGCGGTAGGGTGGTGGGGGTGGGGGGTGTGCAGCCCTGGGGCTTCTCAAAGGAGCCTCAACTCTCCAGAGGTGACCTGGGGCATTAAGAGTGGACAAGTGGAAAAGAGGTGCCCAGAGTCCTGGCCGCTGGGCGGCGGACCACCTCGGCTGGGACCCAGCACAGAGGCGGGGCCCAAGAGGCGGTCCGGGTGCCCTCTCCACGGCCAGGCCTGATCCTCTTCTATTTCCGGCTGCTCCTTGATCTAATTACCGTTTTGGATTGAAATGCACCCAGAGCGTGAGCCCCCTGCCGCCACCGCTCTCCAGGTCTGGGCTCATGGCAGGGCATCTCCCTGCTCACAGAGCCGGAAACTATCTCAAACGCTAAGAGACGCTCTTCTCGCGAAGCCGCCCTGGCCTTGACCGCGTCCACCAGCTCACGTCCTCCCTCTCGGCCCCCTCTGCTAGGGGCCCGGAGCCAGCGGGGCCTCCTGGGTACCCAGCCGGGGAAGGGGCTTCCTGGCCTGTTTCGGGGCTGGGTTTAGGGTCCCTGGCCTTCGGCACGTTCCCTAAACGCCCTGGTCCCAAGAAACCCCATCCACAGCCCTTGACCCAAAAGGAAGCCCAGAGGCCCCGATGGAGAACAACAGCCACACGGGCGCTGGCCCCGCTGCTGGAGCCCGACCCGGTCCTTGCATATTTCCCACCATCAAACTGCTCCCAATAGGACCCCGTGGACACTAGAGGAGCCCCCAGGAGAGGCTGCGGGCCTGTGCCACCCTCCTCTGCCTCAGGGCCCAGTCCCCTCGCGCCCACAGCACAGAGCTACCCCGGAGCTCGCTCCGTCCGTCCGTCCGTCCGTCCGTGGACAAGGGGCGCCTCGGGTGTCTCCTGCCACCATTTCTGCTCCAGTTTCTTGCCCAGAATCTCTCCTCCAGTTTCTCAACTCTGGCCTTGCCAGTATCGGCAGTTTGGATCTTTACAGTAAAAACACGCACACACACACACACACACACACACACACAACACTCCCAAACGAGGGAGAGACAATACATGAGAAAAAAAAAAACCCACAAGATCGAGGGTTGGGGCTGGAAACTGGTGTCACCGGCTCCCCGTGTCCCCCGCACCAGGCAGGCAGCCAGAGAACCCTGGGCAGTACACGCTCCTGACCTCGCCAGACATTGGAACACTTGTTTGGTCCCTACCCCTGGAAGCGGGTCCCCCAACGCATCGCTTTGGGCCATTTGCTCCTGATAATTTTTCAGAGATAAACAAACCGGTTTGGATCAAACAAGAACCAACCTGAATTCTTCTCCCAAGACTCAAAAGTAAGCTCTCCCATCACCCCTTTCCGTCCCTTCTCCACCTTTCCTGTGCCATCACCCAGTTCCCTAAGATTCGGACCACTGGGAACGTAAGACATCCGTCCCCTAGCCTTTTCGTCCACGGGCACTGCCGTGCCTGGGACCACTGGGCCAGCTCGAAGGAAACGTCCTGCCTCGAGTTTCTCGAGTGCGGCCTGGTCAGAGGGCAGAGCGAGGAAGGCCAGCACGCCTGGCTCTGGGGGGCTGGTGTCCGGCTGGGGCCTTTCTCCCGGGCCCCTTTTGGGCTCAGGGTCTTCCCTCCAGGCTGCTACCACTGCCCTCAAACTACAGCCCCTTTAAAGGGGGTGTCCGTGGACAGTACATCTGGTCGACCCCTCCTAACAACCCCTTCTCGATAAGCTCAGAGGAGAGGGTTGCTCAGTTCCCCATGAGGTTTGAGCCAGTTTATCGAGGCTCGATGTCAGGACAGGGAGGAGGCCAAAGGGCAGAGGGGAAAGACACAGCCCTGAGGTCTGTGGCCACATTCGTCCCGCCGCAGGCTCGGTGTGTGACGTGCCTGACACGTCCTCGCTCATCACCCCACCCCACCCGCTCCGGCTCCGTGTGCCCCCAGCCTCTCCGGGGAGCCTCCGCGGCCTCTGCCCTGAGCTAGTCGGGAACCTCTGCTGGGCGCCCGCCTCCCAGGTCCCCACCAGTGGGGTCTGCTCCGTCCCTGTAGCTAATTTACACCCGTCAGGGTTTAAAATAGCAGAGGCATAAATGAAAAGTCCAATTTCTTCAAATTTGCATTGTAAAACCATCCTTCAACTTCCTTGAAATAAATTTTACTATTTTATTAGTGCAAACAAAATGGTAATAAAACACTAATACAGCGCCTTGTATCCAGGGGAAGAGCTAAAATTAACATAGAGCGAGCAGTGTTTGCTATTACATTCAATTACCTTTTTACTTGAGATTTACATTCTCATCCCCTTAATCTCCATAGTAGTGGCTTCAAAATCATTCCTGCCAGCTCTGCCCTCCCAGAGCCCCCACAGCTGGAAGCCAGGCCTCCTGCCCAGATGGCACTCACCCCGGGCACCGCGCCTACCCTTTCTCCACGGCTGCCTCTTGTCATAGGTACCACTTCTCTCCCCGGCTCGGAATCTCCTCGCGTCTCAGCCTCAGAACTCGGGGGGTCCAGGCCAGAGGGCTCTGACACGGGCACATGCAGACACACAGGTATCACCGAGCAGGTGCAGGGGGTCTGGGCCGGGGCCCTGCTCTGCCAGCCTGCTAAGGCTCCCTGGCAGGGAGCTCATGGGCACCCTGGGAAACTGGCATCTCTGGTTTGGCGGGTTGTGGGAGAGGGCTGGCTGCATGGCACAGCTGGGGACTCTGGATCATGGCAGGAAGGCAGCCATCCTGAAGTGGGAAGGGACGAGGAACCCCGGGGCCAGCCTCTTACTCCGCAGACAGCAAAGCTGAGGTCTTGGGAAGGGGCTGCTTGTGGGGGGCAGAGGTGGGTGCTCTTTCCTCAACAGAGACAGACCCTAACACCAGAGGGCCAGCCACCCCCGACCACAGCCACCAAGCAGCTGATCCTCCGGGAGCGTCCCTTTGTCTCCAGGAAGCGAGGGAGGGCAGAATTCCCTGTCTCGGGCTGGTCATCCTAGCCCTGAGCCATCGGGGGAGATGGCTCTGTTTGCAAGTGGCCCCAAGACTCTGTCCTGGTTCCACATCTGTCACTGACTAGCTGTGTGTTCTTGGGCAAGTGACCTCCCCTCTCTGGGCCTTTTCTCCACCTGGAAAACAGGCACAACAGTCCCTGTGCTGCCTTCCCAGGAGTGAATGGTCACGACGATGAAAGATCAAGAAGGCAATGAAGGCCCGCGGGGCTGGGAAGCTGGACAAGGAATCCGACCGCGGGAAGGCCTCGCCAGGGGCACGGGGGAGCGCCAGAATAAGGGGTTCCATCGAGGCCACAGACGTGGGCGTCTGAGGGCGAGGCCAGGCCACCCCAGACCTCTGTGACTTCCTTTATCTCTAACTCACAAGCCTCCTTTCTCTCACTGGTCAAACCTCTACCAAGACCCTGGATTATTCCTACAAAATCCTTCGAACCAATTTTGAAGAAAGAATGCTGGACCAGCCCAGGGCCCACGCTGCCTCAGGGTTCACTAGGGAGCTGGTTTGGGAACGGGGACAAGGGGAGGCAGGACAAAAATGATGCAAGTCCCCTGGGTTTTACTCAGCCGGGCTAGTACAACCAGGAAAAAGAGTGACTAAGACTAAAGGGAGACATGTGCACACACAACCACATACACCATCAGCCGCTCAGCCTCGCACATACAACCGCTCACAGTCACGCACAATCATGCTCACCAGCTCACACAGTCACACCATCATTCACACAGTCTCACCCATAATCTCATATACAATCACTCCACGATATACACACAGTCACTCAGAGTCACACACAACCATTCACAATCCCACAGTCACGCAACCATTCACACAATCTCACAGTCACGCAACCACTCAACCTCACAAACAACCACACAAAATCACTCCATGATATACACACAGTCACTTAGAGTCACACTCAACCATTCACAATCTAACAGTCACACAATCATTCACACAATCTCACACAGTCACACCATCATTCACACAATCTCACAGTCACGCAACCATTCACACAATCTCACAGTCACGCAACCACTCAACCTCACAAACAACCACACAAAATCACTCCATGATATACACACAGTCACTCAGAGTCACACACAACCATTCACAATCTCACACAATTGTTCACACAATCTCACACATAATCTCATATACAATCACTCCATGATATACACACAGTCACTCACAGAGTCACACACAACCATTCACAATCTCACAATCATTCACACAATCTCACAGCCACGCAACCACTCAACCTCACATACAACCACACACAATCACTCCATGTTATACACCCAATCACTCACAGCCACACACACTCATTCATAATCTCAGTCACACAATCATTCACACAACCTCACAGCCACACCACCACTCAACCTCACATACAACCACACACAATCACTCCATGTTATACACCCAATCACTCAGCCACACACACTCATTCACAATCTCACAGTCACACAATCATTCACACAACCTCACAGTCACACACAATCACTCGATCTCACATACAACCACACACAATCACATAGACAACCACTCAGTCTCTCACACACAGTCACTCACAGAGTCACACGCCATCATTCACACAGTCTCACACACAGCTGCACACAATCCCTCGTACACTTTCACATTCACACGATCACACACACACATTCCCATTCCCAACTCTCTCCTCCCAAGGTCTTTGTTCCTGAATCTTATTCTTAAAATGTCGTCCAGTGGACACGAGGAAGAATGTTCTGGCCCAAACTAGGACAAGGCAAGCTCATCCTCACCCCCGGCCACAAGCTATTCCGAGTCCCACTAGAGCCACTTCTGGGACTCCAGGAGGTAGGAACCTTCTGTAAACCCAACTGGGGGTGAGGGCAGCCGCTGCTGGCAGTTGGGCATTATCGGCCAGAACAGCCAAGCGAACATCCACGCTCACCAGAGCCCAGCCGAGCTGTCCTGGCTCCAGCCCTTTCTACCCCGTCTCATTCTGGCCCAGAGGCAAACACCACGAAATAGCTTTCACGTTCCACAAACAAAAGGCAAAACCCACTGCAAGGCGCCACCAACCCCACGCACAAAAAGTGAGGCGCTTAATTTGGTTCAGACGGGCCCTCTGCCTTTTTTCCTCCTGTTCTTCTCCCCACGGGAGAAACAAAAGAAAGTTTGTTGTTGAGGTTCAAACGTTTCTTGGGCCTTGTCCGAGTTCTACCTTGTTTTTCTTTGCCTTTCTGTCTGCCCCCCACCCCCACCCCACCTTCCCTGCCTCCCCACCTTGAATAAATAAAGCGCCCGAAGCTGGCACAGGCTGGTAAGGAAAGTACAAACTATCTCTTAATTTTATACTTTTTTTTTTTTTTTAACACGCTGGCCTAGGGTTTTGGGCAAAGGACAAAAGCTATTGTTGAACAGCACAGCACGAAGGTCTGAGTCACCGATACGCCTGGGCTCCTGGAGATCTCATAGGTTTCTGTGGCTGGCACAGCCGGTGAGCTCAGCACCCTGCGGGGGCCGTGGTGCCAGCATCCCAGCGTCCTCTCGCCCGCCCCTCCCCCGCCCCCGCCCCCTCCCCAGGGCTCCCTGCTGGGCCGACACCTTGGCTTTGTTGGTTCTTAATCATAGGGGAGAATTTAAAGAAAATGTTAGGAAATAAAGAACAAATCACCGTAGTACCGGCACACGAACGCTGTAATTTTCACTTTGGAGGATTACCTCTCCAGCTTGGTCCATACGCATTCGCGATTTTTATATAGTTTCTATCACGGCATTCACAGCACTTGGCCTTCGGTGGGTATATTTTTCCCCCACTCGCATAATAAACATTTTTCCATGTTTCGAAATCATCTTCGGGCTTATTACTCGCAGAGGTGGCACAGTATGTCTTCGGCCGTGTTATTCTTGGGCTGGTGCTATGGACGGGAGAGGGAGAAGGGGGCCTGGGGAGACCTCTCCGCGAACTGAATCATTAGCCACGTGATGCCAGCCAGGGTGGGTGGGGGCTCTGCCTGAGCGAGCCAGATCACCTTGGCCCTGGAGGACAGGCCGAGGCCCCACCAAAACCTGCCCGCCTCGCAGCGGGCCACGCACGCCCCTGCCCCGGTGCCCAGAGACGGGCCGGTTCCAGCAATGGCCTTCACCCTCTCGCTGACCTTCACCCCCCGAGAGCTGCACTTCCTCTTTAGAAAGCGCCCTGGCAGCAAAAGGCCCATGACGACGCTCTGCTCTCCTGGTTTATATCTGAATATCGCAAAGCACTTAGCAAAGACTTTCATTTTCTCATTACCCCAAGGAGAGGAGGTCATTTGGGAAAATGGTACAAATATTCCCATTTGTCAAAAAGCAAGAAGGAAGTGAGTTAAAAGGAAAATTCTACCACTTAACGGAGCAAAACCAACCCAGGAGGGCCTGCCGGGGTCTTTTTCGCCTCCCCATCCGCCCAATTTGCTTTCTCCGGGAGCCTCATTACCGAACACATGGCTCGAGGCCAAAACCAGGTTTCCATTTTGCTGAGTATCAATCACTCCCCAGTGGCCCCGGCGCAGGAGACCCTCCCGCCTCGGCCTGGGCCTCCAGCGCAGCCTCATCCTCTTATGGTTACAATTATGTCAAACGCACAAATAGAAACATACACGGTCGCCAAAGGGAAAAGGCAGCAGGAGCAGATACAGTAAATACTAAACCAGGGGCTGCGACCTTAGTTAAATGATGGGTCATATTTTTCCTTTTATTTAACTTCAAAGCCAGTTTAAAACCTGGGTCTGTTTTCCCAGCAGCAGGCGTTTCAGAGTCCTATCAACCAACCTGCACTCACGCCCCGGCTCTCCTCGAACCGCCTGGGAGAACACGGGTGAGTTTCTTAACCTCTCTGAGCACATCCCCTGACGGGGACAGTGGGACCTGAACCTGTGCCCGGCTGTGTCTTTCAGTCCCACAGGAAGTCACAGCACAGCAGCTCACACGTCGTGGGTGCTCGGTAAATGTCTATTTCCTTCCTCCTTTAATAAAATGAAAATGTTACATCCACTCGGCTGGCTTGCTGCCCCGTGGGGACAAAAATAAGCCGCTTCACCTGTACCCTCTCCTGTTTCACCCCCACCTTTTGCCCCATGTCCTCCTCCCCACCCCCACAAACAAGGCCCCGGCACACAGAGCTCAGGATGGTCCCGGCTCTCCTGTGACTCACCTGGAGGGTGAGGAGGGGGCTCTGGGACGAGGGACAAGCCCCTCTGTGACCTCCTCCACCAGGACAGGCCCCGCCGAGCCCCTCCAGGGAGCGAGCAGGCCTCATGCGAGGACTCGGAGGACACACGGGGCGATCCCCGGTTTGCACCTTCCTGGCAGCCGCCCTCGGGAACAGGTGCCAGGCTGCAAAGGCCACCTGCTCCTGGGGGAGGGCAAGGGCCACTCCCAACTGCGGAGGAAAAGCCAAGGAAAACCAAGATGGCGCCAGCTCTGGGAGCGACTCCACCCTGGGCCGCCCCCTCGGGGATCCCAGCCCAGCCCTGGGCAAGCACGCCTTCTCCCTGCTCCCTCCGGCCGGCACTGGGACGACATGTTTGCTTTGCTGGTTCAGCAGTTCTGCTTGCAGGATTCTGGTGGACACGGGGACAGGCCTGAGCCCCACCTGCCTGCCTTCCTGAGGTCAGGTGGGGAGGAGGGAGGAGGGAGGAGAAATAGCAACAATAGCCACTCCTGTCACCGTGGGCCAGGCACCTTCCCAACATTCCGCTTCATCTTCACAGCAACCCCATGCCACAGGCTCTATGATGAGCCCCTTCACAAATGAGGAAACTGAGGCTCCAAGGGTGGGTGGTGCCCAAGGTCCATGGAAGTGGGGACTCGAACCTGTGCACTTAACCACCTTTCCGCGGGGCCTCTGCACGGGGCCGCACGCCCCGCTTACCCCCGAAAGCCACTGCACCCCACCAGGCCTCTTCCAGGAGGCGCTCCTGACAGGCACCCCAGCCACGGTGACACATGAACCCCCACGAGCAGGCTGTGGTTCTGCAGAAAGAACCCCCAGACCGAGAGAGGACGTCAGGCTGACGTGATGCCAATTTAGAAATATGGGGTGACCGGAGGGGCACCAGCAAGGTGGCAGCATTCCCTCCCTGGTCTCCTGACAATGTTTGGTGGGGAGGCCTAGGGACATGGGACCATTGCCAGGGGCCAGGGGCCAGTAGACACCTAGTGACAGGTTTACTGGTTTGGAGGAGGGCAGGGCCCTTGGCATATGAAAACCCTCAGAATTGCAGGCCATCTTTGCAAACCAGGGATGATGCCAGCTCAAAAATGGTGCGCCCTTCCTTTTCACGTTCAGCTAGGTCTCTAACAGGAGGCTGGCCATGGGGAGGGCACCTGGCAAGGTCCCCACAGCCTGGGCCACAAGCGCCCCCCGACACACACACACACACCCCCTCCCCCCACCTCCCATTCCCATTGCCAGCAGCAGGTCCCATGGAAGCTGGTGGAGCCCCGCGGGTGGGGGCGGGTGGGCCATGGGGGCAGACAGTCTCCAATCGTGCTGAGCACAGCACATCGCTTCATTCAGGAACCAGAGTAACATGTACAGCTGGGTCTCGAGTTGATTCAGCCCTTAACTCATTCGGGATCGCTGGCGGGATCGCTGGCTGGCGGAGCCACCCAGGCGACAGGGGTGGCGGGGGGGAGTGCAGCGACCCCTTGGAGGGGGCGGGAGGCTGGGGCAGAAGCCTGCGGATGATGGTGAAATGTACAAAAAGAAATCCTAATTGTTTTCAAAACCCCCCTAAAAAGCAGACAAGCGTTGGCAGTTTAGGGAGGGATGGGCGAGTGCGTTAGGTGGGGGCCGCGGGTGGGGAGCTCGTGTTCCACCCGCTGCCAAATTCTCACCCACTGTCAGCTCCAATCCGTTCGGAACTCACTGACTCGGCTGCCTTTTCACGGGGAGAGGAGCCTGCACAATGCAGCAGACGCAAAGCCCACATTAGCACCCAGGGCGCTGGGCACTGCCCGCGGATAAACACACGCCCCTCCCAGGGGCCACCGCCCCCCACAGCCCGCCAGCCCTGCCAGGGCCACATCTGCTCTCCCCTTCTTTAATGTTTTGGGGGTTTTTCAAATGCAGTTTGGACAGTGGAGAAGTGTGTGTGTGTGTGTGTGTGTGTGTGTGTGTGTGTGTGTGTGTGTACACGCGCGCATGGGCACACGTGTGTTGGGCAGGGTATGGGCTCCCTCACAAGTAGGACCTGTAAGAGTTCATTTGGGGGCTCTAGCCGGTTTGGCTCAGTGGATACAGTGTCGGCCTGGCTCAGTGGATACAGTGTCGGCCTGCGCCCTGAAGGGTCTCCGGTTCGATTCTGGTCAAGGGCACATGCCTGGGTTGTGGGCTCGATCCCCAGTAGGGGTGCACAGGAGGCAGCTAATCATTGATTCTCTCTCATCACTGATGTTTCTACCTGTCTCTCCCATTCCCTTCCTCTCTGAAATCAATAAGAATATATATTTTAAAAGAAGAGTTCAGCCTTCAACAGTTTGGCTCAGTGGATAGAGCATCGGCCTGTGGACTAAAGGGTCCCAAGTTCGATTCTGGCTAAGGGTACATGCCTGGGTTGCAGGCTCGATTCCCCACCCCCCCCCCCCTCACCATGGAGGGCTTGCAGGAGGCAGCCAATCAATGATTCTCTCTCATCAATGATGTTATCTATCTCCCTTCCTCTCTGAAATCAACAAAAAGTATATATTAAAAAAATAAGTGGAACAACAAATTGATGTTTCTCTCTATCCCTTCCTCTCCCTCTCTAAAAATCAATAATAATAAAAAAAAATTGTAAAGAGTTCATTTGGGGAAAGTTCCAACTCTTCCTTTTGACCCAAAGAAAGGAAGGATGGTGAGAGGTGGAAAAAAAGGGTCCAAAAAAATTCCCAGAAGAAAGGGATGCGGGGGCGGGGGGGCGGGGGGAGAAGCACTCATTTAAACTAATTTTGGAAAATTTTTATTATGGAGAAATCAGCATGTGGTCGGGGAGTGTCCCTAGGAACTTGGCAACCATAAAAGCTCTTCAATAATCGTGATCATTATAATCACGGCGGTCCCCACTTTTCAAGTGCTCGCTCACTGCCAGGCACTAGCTCCTAAGCCAGTGACGGCGAACCTTTTGAGCTCGGCCTGTCAGCATTTTGAAAAACCCTAACTTAACTCTGGGGCCGTGTCACATAGAGAAATGTTTTGATATTTGCAACCATAGTAACACAAAGATTTATATTTTTGATATTTATTTTATATATTTAAATGCCATTTAACAAAGAAAAACCAACCAAAAAAATGAGTTCGCGTGTCACCTCTGACACGCGTGTCATAGGTTCGCCATCACTGGCCTAAGCACTTGCGCTCATCAGCTCGCCTCATGATGCTGAGGACCCAACGAGGCAGGTGCTGATCACTGTTAACCCAGCCCCACAGGGTCAGAGAGACCCAAGGTCACACAGGCCTGAGTGGGAGAAAGGCTTAAAGCCGCTCCGCCTGACTCTGGCCCCACCCCGTCACCCTCCCCCAGGAGAGAAGAACCCGCAGTGGGATCTAAAGAGAAGGCGCCCCAGCACCACCAGGTAGGGAGCCCCCTTTGACATTCGGGTATGGCCCTGCCGCCCAGCCCCCACCTCCATCCCTGTCCCTTGGGGTCATCCCTTTAGCCGGAGCTCTGAGGGAAGCATCCCTCTGACACCCTCCCGCCCAGCAGAGCTCTGTGTGGTGACGGGAACGTCCTTATCTGTGCTGCCCAGGACAGGAGCCACCGGCCACATGTGGCTATGGAGCACCTGAAAGGTGGCCAGTTCGCCGAGGAACTGGCTTTTCTCATTTCACGTCATTGGGACTGTCGCATGGACTAGTGGCTCCTGCACTGGACGGCACGGACCCAGAGTCCCTCCAGCTGCCCTTTTCCTCGCAGCACAGGAGCTGGTTAGGAAATAAACTAAAAGCATCGGGGAGACGGGAGCATGGCCCCCCAGGAAGGCCTCCGCCTCAGTGCAAAGCTTCTCCCACCCTGTCATGGCCCTTCAGAGATCACTGGCCTGCCGCCAGCGGACCCCTCCCTCCCGTCCATCTTATCTTTCTTTCCGTCTTCCGTCCTTCCTTCTCTCTCTCTTTCCTTCCTTCTTTAAAAAAATTGATTTGACAGAGAGGAAGGGAAAGAAAGAGAGAGAGAGAAACATCGATCAGTTGCCTCTTGTACATGTCCCAACCGGGGATCGAATCCACAACCTCGGTATGTGTCCTGACCAGGAATCGAACCACCACCTTTTGATGTACGAAACCTCACTACAACCAATTGAGCCACACGGACCAATTTCCTTCCTTCCTTCCTTCCTTCCTTCCTTCCTTCCTTCCTTCCTTCCTTCCTTCCTTCCTTCCTTCCTTCCATCCTTCCTTCCTTCCTTCCTTCCTTCCTTCCTTCCTTCCTTCCTTCCTTCCTTCCTTCCTTCCTTCCCTCTCTCCCTCCCTCTCTCTTTCTTTCTTAGAAAAAAAGCATCAGTTTAATTAGATAAATCCTCAGAGCACGTGGCCTGGAGTTCGTAATGGAAATTAACCTGCTCCCAGATCTCAGATAGTGAAACAGGAACCGGAGTGTTTTGGCATAGCGCAGTGAAATGGGAGAGGCTGATGGGGTTTCATACACCTCATCTTCCATAAGTGCCCCTCGCCCCTCCAGTGCTCCCGCTGCACAGCCCCCATGCCCTTGCCTTCTTAGGTCACTGCCTCTTCTCCCCCCCCTCCCCCCCGCCCCCTCCACCCAGCCTGAGGTTCCCCCCCACCACCCTCCGCACACAGGATCACCCAAGGGTGGGAGGCTCAGCTCCACTTAAGCCTCCGCAGTTAGCTCCAATCACCCAGGACCCACCTCGGGCCCAAGGCTGGCCTGTTACCCATCTCACCCTCATCCCGCAGCCCCCACTGCGCGCTGCTCCCTGGGCTTGGCGCACTCCGTGAAATAATGTTCCAAGTCGAACCTCAGCAGGCCTTAGCTATGATGACTGTCCTCTGCCTAATTCTCAGAGGAGAGGAATTCCAATCCCCATTTTACAGATTGTGGAAACCAAGGCTGAGAGGGCTGAATCTGCCCAGCTGGGAGAAACACGATTCACGTGGGGCTCACCTGACGCCAAAGGCACGCTCCCAACCTCCGCCCGCCGCACCGTCTCCATCAGAGCGGAGCCTCCGGGACCCCCGGGCACCCGGCACTAAGCTCTCAGGCTGTGCCAGCACAGGCCCCTCGTACCGGTTCCCAGGGTCTGCCCCCACCCCACCCCAACCCTCTCGCCTCCTGTCCCAAAGTCCCAAACCGCGCCCCCTGCCCCAAGCTCCGGGAACATCAGTCTGGCCACACGGGGAAGAGGGACCAATGGCCCCTGTCCTGTTTGGGGTCTGACTCCAGATGTGGGTACTGTCTTGCTTCTTGTCCTCTTCGGACTCATCATCAAAAATACCAGGAGAACCCCAAGGCAGCCCAGAGAGGTGAAACACAGAATCAAGGATTTCTACAGCCCCCGCACCTGGCAGAGTCCCAGCCCCCCGATATTCAGAGGGCCAGCTCTCTCCCTCTCCCACCCAGTGTGCTCCCAGGTGTGCAGCAAGTGCATCCACACTCACCCCACACAGGTGCCAGGCCCGTTCTAAACACGTCACGTGTCTTAGTTCATCCAACCCAGAAAGGTAGGTTCTGCTATTCCCATTTTACAGGTGAGAAAACCAAGGTGCAGGCTAGTTAACTAACTGATCCAAAGCCACAACTCTGATTCCCAGCTGACTGGCCCAGGATGCATAATCTCTAGACTATATACAGCTCTTCAAGGGACCCATGGCTCAAAACGGCTAAGTACACCCCACACCCTCAAAGGGACCCCCAATATTGCCTTAAAAAACCCCAGCCAACTCAGCCCAGCCTCCCAGGGATAAGAGAACCAACCTGCCACCTGATACAAAAAATGCAACCCCCACACCACACACGACCTCCAGGCCCGTGGCTTTCCAGAGTGGAAGTCACAGGGGTCCCCTTTGAAATTGACGGCACTTTATATAAAACCAGCTTAGCTGACATGGGGGCGCCCTGCACTGGCCAGGGGAGCATGACAAATTCTCCGTTAGGCTTAATTATTTCAAGGGCCGTCCTTTCAAGCTGCGAGGCCAGCTGGCCATCAGGGCGACCCTGTGAAGGCTGTGGGGTCAGAGGACATTCGAAAAGGGAGGAAACTGAGGCCCAGAGAGGTCCACTGACTTGCCCACGGCCACACAGTGACTACTGCAGAGCCCGAACTGAGATGGGGCCTCCTGATGCCTGCGACTGGCCCTCAGCGGAGCCCTGGACCACCCAAGTCTCACCCCATCCCAGCATCCCAGGCCGGGTCCCCCCAAGGATCAGATTTCCCTGAAACTCCCTCAGGAGCCGCTGGGACTAGTGGGCCCGGGAATGGCCCTCCTATAGCAACTGCACAGCTGAGCTCCCCCGCGAGCAAGGGGTGCGGGCGGAGCTGGAGACGCTGGCACAGCCCCTGTGGGTACTCTGCCAGCAATTAGTGCTGGGGAAGGGTGCCAGCCTGGCAGCGCTAATCCCCCACCCCTTCTTCTCATTTACACACACACACACACACACACACACGCACACACACACACGCTCACCCACACTCCGAGACCAGTAGCAGAGAGGCCGCGCGGCTTCCTTTCGGTAAATCCCGTCAGCAAGGCGCACACAGGGCATGCAATTTGGTTATTGCTGCTTTTAAACAACAGACGAGCAGAATCCACCCGCCATTAACCCATCCTGCTCTCCCTCCGGGCTTCCCACCGGCTCAGTCACCAGCCTTCATCTCCAACTCCCACGCACCCCCTTTTGCATGCTCCCCGAAGTTGCTTTCCAAAAGAAACAGAGTTTAAAAAAATTGCAAAGCCTGACGACAGCAGGTCAAACCTGAATGGTGTCTCCCTGCCCACCTCTGTCCCCAGAGAAATCGATCCGTGGTTTGCAATGACCTTGGGAAGACCCTTCCTCAGACACCCTCAGTCCTAGCGAATGCCGGACAGATAAGGGGGAGGCCGCCTTTGGCCTGGAGTGGGGCCTCTACCTGGGCAGGTGTGGCTCCTCAGAGGGGGGCCTGCACATGGCCCCGACCCACCTGCGGGGGGTCCTGTGTCACCATCCGGGCAGCCCTGCTCTCCCGGTGCTGCTGCGGCAGCCAGCGGTGGGAGTGGCTGCCATAACCGATTTTGCCTCCTCACTGCCCCCCTCCGCCCCCCAGGGTCCTGGAGAATTGGAAAGAAGCCCACCAGAGCAAGGCACCCTAGAGGATCCTTAGCCGGGTTATAAGATCTGTGACACCCCTTAAAGTATAAGCGGTATTTATGCTTATGAGATTTTTTTTTTACTATTAAGAGGATTCTCACAGGGGGCACATGAACTCAAAAAGGGAAGAAGTAGAGACAATCCCCATGGGTTCAGCCGCGCCTCGCGCCCAGGTGGCCGAGAGCACAGGGCTGGCCTCCAGCTGTCCCTCCTGCCAGTGGCCCTGACCGGCTGCCTCCTCCCCCAGGGAGCTGCGCCGGCCTCATCCTCGCTTGGCCTGGAAGCCGGGCCCTGGGAGCACCGGCCTGGGAGCTGTGCCATGCCCCGGAGCCAGTCCGCCGGGGCTGCCACAGGCCCAGCAGAGGACACACACACACACACACACACACACACACACACACACACACACGGAGGAGCCCACCCGTGGGAAGGCGAGAGGAAGCCAGCGCGGCTCTCGGAAAAAACTCCAAGAGCCTCTAAGCCACCTAGTGTCCGGAGCTGAGCTCTGGCCGCTGCTCTGTCTCCCGGCTTCCCAGAGAGCACGATGCGGGGAGCCCGCAGGAGCCTGAGGCAGGGACAAGGGCTGGACTGGCTGGGGGGGACAGAGCCCAGGAGGAGCAGCCCCAGGCAGGGCTGCCCCAGGGCACACGTCCCCATCACCCTGCTCCCGGCCCCAGCCTGTCCCCACTCTCCTGCAGATCCCCCTTGTCATCTCAGACAGCCGACTGCTCCTCTGGGTCCCCCCACCCCAGCCTCCAGGCCTCCAGAACCGTGGGCCTGCCACTCCCCCACGGCTCCTTGGGCCTCCCCCTCCCACCCCCCTCCTCTGCTCTCTCTTTTCTCTGTGTCCTCAAGACTCCTCTCACCTTGAGAAGTGTTAGGATTACCCAGCATTTACACTCAATGCTCTTCTTTATTCCTTAAGACTTATTAAGAATGATAATGAGTTCCGAAGGAGCCACATCTCTCTCTCTCTCTCTCTCTCTCTCTCTCTCTCTCTCTCTCGCTCTCTCTCTCTCTCTCTCTCTCTCTCTCTCCCCCCACCCCCTCTCTCTACTCTCCTTCTCTCTCTCTCTCCCCCAACCCCCTCCTTTGCTCTTTTTCTACGTGTCTTCTCCACCAAAGACACACAGGACAAATCCAGGCCAAAAGGGAAAAGAAATTCCAACAATATGGAACAAGGGCCCTTGAGGATTTATATGCAGTAAATCCCTCTCTCTTCTTCCCTCTCCTTAGTTGCTCTCAATTATTCAGATTTAAAAAAAACACACAACAATAATTCCCCATTCCCTTCCCACCGCTCAGGCCACCCCACGCTGCTGCGCTTTGCACAGAGGAGCAGGAGCAGGGCCGGCCTGCCGGCACCACCGCGGTAACGTGCAGCTCTGAAACGGTTGATTAATTTTTGCAGAATTTATGACACACTTTAGCTACCTCCCCCCACCCCACACCCCCGAAACACTGGGGCTTCAGAAACACAGTAACTTAACTTGGTGAACTTGAGGGGGCCTCTCCCCAGTGGCCTCCGGTGGCTGGGACCACGGGTGGCCTGGCGACAGACGGAAGCCACACAGATAGCTGCCAAAGTCCAGGCAGGAGACAGACCCGCTCGCCCATCGGCGTGGTACCCACAGGGGACATCACCAGGCAGCTAGAAACCACCGCTAACTTTCAGCTATTTGAGACTTTTTAATTTCAAAATCAGGAAGCCAGCAGAAAGTGGGCAGAGCGGGAACAAATCCTCAGAGCTGGTAAGGATGGCCCAAGTTCACACCCACCAAGCCACACCACGCATCCCGGCAGAGCGACCGGCCTTATCGGGCTGCCGGGCTGCCCTTCACAGAAGGGGAAGAACATATCCTAATGAAATTACGGTTTTTAAAATGTCTATAAATTAAATCTCTCCCCTCTCTCTCTCTCTCTCTCTCTCTCTCTCTCTCTCTCTCTCTCTCTCTCTCTCTCTCTCTCTCTCTCTCTCTCCATGAATCTCCCCCAGCTCCCTGCTCCACCAGGCTTGTTTGCCTCTCCCGGTTCGCTCTGCTCATGTCTGTTTTTCTGATATAGACATCAAGAGGTTACGGGCTCAATTACAACTCCGCTGGAGTCTAGCATCAGACTTGCCCGGCCTTCTCTTCTCCTCTTCAGAAACCAGATACCAAATAAATCTCTCTTCTGCCTGATATTTTTTATTTTTAAAGCCAAACGCCGAAAGATTCATTCAGTCGACTCACAGCCTTTTTTAACTTACCTCACATGGGGGGTGGGGGGAGAGGAGAGATCCTTTTTAATCATGTGGGAGCATAAATATAATATAAAAGCTTTTCTCTTCATCTCATTCCCCTTTCCTAAGGACACACACAAAACCCCCTGTCTATACATGAATTTTCAAAAAGCTGGGGACAGAGTTCAAATGCCTGCTGGGGGGGGGGGGCATGTCTGTTGGGAGGGGGCAAAGTTGCTGCTGGAGATTATCTGTTGGACGTCTAGTATATTTCTAAAGTTCAGGGGGGACACCATAAGGCTTCTTATTAGCCAAAGATCCACTTGAAAAGGGAGGAACATAAATGGTGATTTTTTTTTTTTTTAAGGAAAACATTGCTTCTACCTTTCCCGATATTGTCACCAGATACAGAAGGGAGATATGCTATCTATATCATTTTATATCCTCAAAAGCCAACCTCCACCAAAAAAAAAAAAAAAAAAGTTTTAAAAAATCCAGTCATCATAGCTCTTGATTCCTGAGAAGCAGAAATCACCTTTGAGTTGTAGACCTAAGGAGAAAAAACAACAACAACAAAACAAAACCCCACTAGAATTCTGGAAATATTAACCAGAGGGGATCCCAAAAGGCACTTTTCCATGGAAAAAGCACTTGAGATAAAGGCTGGAGAAAGTTGAAGCTCAAGGTGAATCGAAAAGAAAAACTTTGCCTTTCCAATTAACTAGACTTGGAAAAAGAAGGGGTGCGCTGGGGTGGGGGGAGCGTTGCTACCAACTCATTAATTCTTTCCCGTAAACAATTTAATTAAATTCTGCTAAATACAGGAGAAATACTCATTCTGGAGTGCTTCCCCCCACCTCAAAAGCAAATTCCTCCAGGTTACTCCCCAGCCTGCCCACAGCTCCCGGCTGCACAGCCTTCCAATGGATTTCCAACCCAGGCATAAGCTGCACTGCTCACGGCTGCAAGAATGACAGCCTCATATGCCTGAAAGCTGACACTTCAGCTTTTAAAAGAAATAAGAGGAAAATAAGCTGTTGACTTCTTGGTTAAAGTATTTTCTTGTTCTAACTCATGTTCTTATGTCACCAGGCTAAAAAAAGAGAGAGAGAAAGAAAGAGAGAGAGAGAGAGAGAAGAGAGAAGAGAGAAGAGAGAGAGAGAGATGACTTTCCTTGAATGATCTGTTTAACCTAAGCCAGGGGAAAAAAAAGAAAGTCATTAATTACTTATGTGAGCTATTGCTTCAGAAAGACAATAAACCTGCCCGGTCGCCATGGATATGACATATTTGCTCTGAAAACAACACAATAATTAGCAAAGGGGAAAGATACAAGGAGAATATGCAAACTCCTGAGTTTAAAGCTACAGTGTTCTTTTCTATGCTTAAGCCTCTGTTCTGTTTGCAATCCAAATCAAACAAATTTTTAAAATATAGCAATTCTCCCTTGAGCTGAGAAGCAACACCCATTCTACCCCCTTCCAAAATGGAATAATTTAAAAGAGAAGCAGGATAGCAGAATGGGGTAGGGGGGGGGAGAGTCAAGAATTACCTCTGTTTTATTTCCTATGGCAGGGGTGGAGTCTGAGGTTTCTTTTTTTCTTTTCTTTTCTTTTTCTTTTTTTTTTTTTAAGTGTGCTCTTATTTAGCACTGGACCTTCTGGCCAGATATAAATTTATTTATGAAAGCCAAATGCCCTGTGTGTGGCTCACCCCTCCCCAAAGTGAATGGAAATGGGCAGGGGTGGAGGGTGGGGGGGGAGAGGCTCAAGTTGGAAAAGGAAAGTATACTCAGAAAGCATCCGCTCTAGAGAGCGACCTCCACTCCCCCCACCTCCAAGAAAATGGAACCCAGGCCTTACTTTAATATTAAAAATGCATTGAATGGCTTTACCTACAACGTAGTCCCAAAGGATCATTAGGAAATGCAATCGCTTTGTATCATATCTGTCAGCGTGATAAACATCGGAGTTCGGAGTAGGTTTGCAATTTTTCAGAGTGTCACAAACCAAGATAATTTTTTCCCTGCTTTACTTGCTTAATTCATTGCACCCACTCCTCTCAAAGTCACAAATCCACCGACGACTCCCTGAGGAGAGGGGAGAAGGAGAAAAAGCTGCTATGCTCTCCCACCCCAGGCAGAGGTTTACTGATATTCTCTTAAAAAGTAGGAAAATGGGGACTTTGAAATATTTGAGTATTTAAAAAAAAAATTAAAGCATTCTATTAAGTTTGAGTTAAACACACACACACACACACACACACACACACACACACACACACACACACAGAGGCTAATTTTCCAAAAACAGATGGTCAGGATCTAAAAGAGAAGCAACTATACCTCAACCCCCACAGGCAGAGAAATCTAACTTTGAACTTCTTTTTAAATTAAGGAAGGGGGGGGGCAAGATAAACTATTAATAAGTATGAAAAATTAGCTGAGCTGCAAGTTTTGTTTTTCTTATTCAAAAAATTCCTTCGACACAAGGGGAGCATTTATAAATGAGAGGTTCACATTTGACTGACTTCCTATTTTTTTAAACAATAGTTGGGGTTTTTTTGTTGTTTTTTTTTTTTTTAGATCGGACTCTTTGATCTTGAAAGAATTTTGCTCTTATATGATGGGGTAGAAGGGGGTGGTGGTGAAATGATCTGTTTTAAATGATGATGCAACTTAGGGATCAAAGCCTTTGCTTTCTTCTAGCCATAATAAGCTGTACTTGCCACAAAGCGTGAGTCTCCGGGCTCCTCTCCTTCGTAAGAAGGAAATAAAATGCACCGAGACTCAGAGAAAAGACGCTAAGTCTCAGCAAGGTGCAAAGTCTAAAAAAAAAAAAGAAAAAGAAAAAAAAAGAGGGAAGTACTGCCCCTTTAAACGTTTTAGTGCATATGGAGTTTGATTTCTGAAAGAGATCAGTTTAACATCTCCATAGAAACCAGCAACAGATTATCATCAACAGAATAAATAACTAGTCTAATAAATTAAACAGAAGGCATAAGATCGCTGGAAACCTGATTACTGAAGTTCAACAATATTCCCCATAAACTCTCGTTAACCGCCTCTAAGGTGGCTAACAAGATGGGGGGGGGGGGTGCTATCTCTCCAATTCGCCGGTTTCCGGGGAGAGAGACGGCGGCCGCTTCGGGGAAGGGAGAAGTTCCCGGCCCTGCCCCGCAGCGGGGCTAGGAGCTGGAGTGAGGGCCAACCATAGAGCGAAGTTTGGGAAGTGGGGACGCGGCCGCGAGTCGGGGGCGGGAGCCGCAGTCCCGGAGAAGGCGCGGACGCTGCCCGGCCGCACCGCCTCGCCGCCACCAGGGCGCAAACACGGAGCCGTGCGCTCGGACGCCAAGCAGGCCCAGCGCCCCCTCTGGGCACGTGGAGCGCAGCCCGGGGCGCAGCCTCGGGGGACCAACTACCCCCCTCACCACGCCCCGGCGCAGCTGCTCCTGCTCAGCCCGGACAGCTCCCTTTAGGACAGCGACGTTCGTGGTGTGTGTGTGTGTGTGTGTGTGTGTGTGTGTGTGTGTGTGTGTGTGTGTCCCCGCGCGCGTGCCATGGTGTGGGCGCGGAGGAGGGGGGACACCACCCATTTACCCAGCGATCTGTATCCAGTCCCCTCTCGCGCTCTCAGCGCGCGTCTACACCAGCTTGGAGACCTCCTACATTTACCAACTTTGCCCATCGACTGCCCCGGCCTTTCTCCCCTCGCTGCCCTCACCTCTCGGAGTGTGCGAGGTGTTGGGGGGCCAAGCACACATGCTGAGGGTCGTGCCTCCAGACTCTGTTGGGGCCGCGACGGAGAACCCCCCAGTGGCCCTTTGGTCCGGCCGGGTTTGGGGGGAACTCCAAGCTCATTGGTGGGATGTTTTCGCTGCTTCCCTGGTGAACAAATCATCCACACCCGCACCCTCCCCCGCACCCTCCCCAGCGTGGCTGGAAGGAGGTCCTCGCCCCTGGGCCGGCTTCCCAAGCCGAGGCTGGCTGGGGAGGAACTTGAATGTCGGGAGAAGCGGCCCCTGCCACCATAGGCACTCTTCTCCCCCAACTCCGACCCGGGCTGGGGATCCCTGGGAAGAAGAATCTGCACCCACCTCCTAGAAAAAAATCTATTATTATTATTTTAATCTGCGCCCCCGGTGTCCCTCCGGCCGTGATTGACGGCGCATACACCTGTTCCCCGCCGCCGGCGAGGAGCTTCCAACGCTGGGGACGGACGTTCGCCCAAAAGCTCCGCAGCGGCCCAGCGCCAGCCCGCTGCCCTCGCCCAGCAGCTCCTGCCCGCCGCCCAGTGCGCCCCTGCCCCGTACCTTGCCACCCCAGTGGTCGCCCCCTCCCCTCCCAGGCCTGGTTCCCGGGCCCTCCCGCTCCGGGCTCCGCTGGCTGCGGAAAGAGAGAAAGAACAGAAAGCAAAACTTCCTGGCGGCCGCCAGCCATCAGCTGCACATTCTGCAAATGCCACCGAGTAAAAATAAACCGGCCGCCGCTCCGCCCGGCCGGCTCACCCCCGACGCACCACTCGGGCCCCCTGCCCCAGGAGCTCCCTGACTGTTGGGAGGGCCTGATACCCCATTCCCGCGCGCCCCCTGGAGCCCCGCTACCCTATACTCCTCTGCCAGGCACCAAGCGCTCTTTTGCCCTGAAGCTCGACCCCAAGGGACCAGGTGGCTCGGCCCTCTTCCGTGGGGCGCCCCTCTACGCCCCTCAAGCCACTCTCTTCTCTGTCCTCCACCTGGTGCCTATTTCAGCAGCGCCCCTGGATTCAGGGCTCCTCTTCCCCAAATGCTAAGCCCCAATGTCACCCTCAGCCTAGCCTCGGGGCACAGAGACCCCACCAGACCCTCTCCCACCGCGCCCGAGCCCCCTGGGAGCGCACCCCTCCACCCGCCTGCCGGCCCGCCCGCCCAGCGTCCCACGTCCCCGGGCACAACTTCTCTCCCAGCGCACTCAACACCGCCGCAACTCCCCCGAACTTTTCCCCGGACACAGGCGGGCTCAGCAGACAGCAGCACGGCTCCGAGCCGGTGCCCCGGCTCCCTGTGCCCAGTAATGCCAGCTCCGTGCCCGGGGAGACTAGGGTGGGGGTAGGGGGAGTGAAGAGAGCCACTTGCCGCGCCCCGAGCAGCGCGCTTGAGACAAACTTCCCAGGTACAGATGAAAAAGGGAAAGCCGCTCCCCCCCATCAAAACCACCTCTGGCCTTCGTGTTCCCACCCGGGGCCCCCACTTGACACTGCACCTCAGTGAACACTGCCTACCTCTGCCGGCAGCACCTACACCCTGGCAGTGGGCACAAGAGTCGGCTGGAGGGTTTCTCCTATCCACCCCTTCTTCCCCTGGGCAAAGTCTTGCAAAGTCACCCCAGGCGCCCCTCACCCCTGCCTCCGTCTCTGCCCCGGAGAGCACAGGAACCCCTGCAACTGGGGGAGCGCAGGGGGGAAGGAGTGATTACACGGCATTGGCAAGGCTCTGCCCCCACCCCGCCAGCCCGCAGCCAGGGGGGCGCCCCCACCCTATTTGCAAAGTCCTGCACTTGCGCCTAGCACCTCCCCCTCTTCTCCCCTACTCGCCACCCCCTCAGTTGGAATAAGTGACCCCCAGCAGGAGTAGCCCTCCCCTCCCCCGGAGCTGCGCGCTGGGCATTCCCCTGGCCACTGCGGGCGACGCGCCACCCCGCGCCGGGGTGCCAGCCCTCCGTGCCCCCTGCCTCCCGCACGGCCGGAGTTGGGTGGCAGCCGCCGCGCGCTGGCTGGCTGGCTGGCTGGCTCTCTCGCTCGCTCGCCGGCTCCCGGTTGCAAACGGCAGCCCCGGGGGTGGAAGGCAGCACCTGGACAGGGGGCGAGGCGCCGAAGCACCCCAGGAGTCCCGCGAAGCTGCGGGGCGTGGGGGGGCGCGGCGGAGGGAGCGCGGAGTCTCTTACCTGCACTTGGGGCGGCTTTGGGTGACTTTCCAAGTCCGGGGGAAAAATGTGTGTGTGTGTGTTTGGGATGGAGCGCCGCGGGCGCGCATGCGCTGCCCAAAGTTGCCGGATCCTGGATTTTTCGCTCCCAGTCTCCGCTGTCGCCCGCCGTGATTATGGAATTCTCCGCGGCCGGGCGGGCGACTGGGTGGCATGCAAAACCCGGGCCGGATCGCGGGGCCGGGCTCCGCTCCACCCTCGCACCCCGAGACCTTCCCCTCCTGGTTTCTTCCCACCCACCTCCCAGGGCTGAGCTCCGCTTGCACGCACCCCTTGCACGCACCCCGAGGCACAGCCTGCCAAAGAGCATCCGCGCGCACGGCTCCCTTTTGCAGCTGGGGAAGCTTTCTACACTTCCCAGCGGAGTGGAGCTGCAGCTGGGGGAGAAGAAAAGGGATGGGAGTGGGTTACTTTTCACCTGTTCTGAACTCCACAGAGCCAGCCAGCGGGCTTGCCACTTCTCCTGAAGAACTAGCTCTTTTCTGCAAGCGAAAATGTGAGGAGCGTGAGGTCCTCACTGTTCCATAGTCGCTTTGCACTTGTTCTTTGCAAGGAAGTTTTTCATTCATTCCGTTGTGCGAGAATAAAATCCTTAAGCGAGCAAGATGGGCCGAGAAGAATGAAGGGGAACCTGTGTGCAAATGCTGGACATTAAAACAAATGAATAATATTATTTCAGAGAGCGGAACGATCTGTGAAGAAAATAAAACAAGGCAATAGGATAAAGAGTGTCTTAGGAGAACTAATTTCTCTGCTCTCCAGGGAAAAGGGGAGGGCCTCTTTGAGGGGGGGACCTTCAGACACCATTGGAGACACGCCCTCTTTCCCCCCTTGGCCCACCCCGCACCCCCCCAGCTGGCTCGAGGTGGGGGCTGAGCCTGGAGGTCAGCAGCAGTCCTCTGCCCAGTGGCGCTGGTCCTGCCTTTCTTGGTCAGGCCGCCCCCCAGGACTGAGCCTAGTCACTGTACCTGTTTTTCCTTCTGCATAAGGACAGGATGCAAATCGCGTCCGACCTGAAAGAAAGAGGGAAACACTCAGAGGGTGAGATAAGTGAGACCTGGAGCACAGTGGCTAAATGGACCAAAGAGCGAAACGATTCGTAGAGTAAATGAATAAAAATTCAAAGCATGACCCACAGGTTTGAGACGTGCTCCACACAGAGTGAATCGCACTCAGAGCAAAATGCCACCGGCTGGGACACACTTGCAGGCCGGTGGGGTTTGGGCCTAATCTACAACGTTTCAGCAAAGTTTCTCAGGCCTGGAAGTGACCAGAAGCCCTGCGTGCTGATTGTCCGAGAGAGACATCTGCTGGGATGTGTTCCATGCCTGCCGACGCCGGAAGTTCATTGGTAAATGGATAGAGACTGGGGACTCGATGGTCCTCTGGCCCTGAGGTGGCCAGGATTTGCCTTGCCCCCCCCCAAAAAAAAACCTCCAGATTTGGGGGAGGAGGCTCACCCCTCCCACACCCTTCAGATACTGAGTGATCTCTGCTTGTTTTAGACTGGCCGGGAAGAACCCAACTCACACACAGAGCTTGTCTCTCTGCCACCGGGAATGAACTAGGATCAGTTCAGGATCTGTCTGCACGGGAAGGCCAGATTTGGGGGTGAGACACACTTCCCGGGTTCATTTAGTTGTCTCCTTTCCTTAGCCCCATAATTAACAGGAAGCAGCAACACATCAATAATAATGAACAGTTCCTATTGACCAGTGACCCATCCCTCTCCATTGCCACCCCCCCCCCCCATCCCACGCCCATCAAAGCCTTCTCAGTTCCCCAGAGGTGGCTGCTGGCCTACAAGCAGCCCCTTGTGTCTGGTGACTCAGCAGAACGCACAGCCCCAGCGATCTCAAGCCCAATCCTGACATTCTGCAGAAGGAGAAACTGAGGCAGAGTGCGAGGTGACCTGAGAAGTGGGAAAGAGTCTTGTTCCACTCCTGGGCGGCCTGAAGAAGTGCTTGGGCTTTGGGGGGTCCCACCCTAGCGACCCACCAGCAGGGTGACCTTGAGGAAGGCATCTGACTGCGCTGTGCCTCAGTTGCCTCACCAGTAAGACGGGGGTAATCACAGTACTTCCTGCCTGGGCTGGTTGAGAGGCTAAAACGAGTTAATGCAGGAAAAGTGCCTGGGCCAAGAGTGTGATCGATACATGCCAGTAATTGTCATTGCTCCTTGGGACAAGCAGTGCTCCCTCCACTTCTCATCGCTTCCTGTGCTCTCTCCCTGCCTGCTTTTCCTCCGTCCCTTTTCCCCCTCCAGCAACAGCTCGCACTCATTCATCCAGCAGGCATTTGCCGAGCCTCCTGAGGAGCAGATCCTTACCAGGGCTGGGGAGACAAGAATGAACCAAACAGCCAGGCCTTTGAGGAGCTGGCTGAGGAGTTTGCTGGTCAATCCCCTCCCCGCTGTCCCACTCTAAGCCTTCCCCTCCCCTTCTCCCAACAGCCACATCTCACCCATCAGACTTGCATTAAAACACGTATTCTTCCCTCCATTTGTTCTCAGATACGTCTCAATTCTCCCATCCCCCAAGGGGTCTTTCTGTATCCCCTGGAAGAACCTCATCTAGGGCGGGCAAGCTGGAACCTGACACCAAAGCAAGGGGCTAGGAGAGGGCACCACACTCCAACATTGGCCTGTTCGGCTGTTCTATCCGGCCTGCAGAGCCGAAAGAGCGGAGGGTTCTCTTGCTCTCCCCTCCGCTCCTTCACCAGCAGCCGTGTTAACATGTATTAGTTCACACAAACACTCCATCCATGCTTCTGTTCCGGCCCTCCGGTCCAGTTTAAGAACCCACTGTGGCCCTCGAGTCAAAAAGTTTGCCCACCCCTGGTCTAGTCTCTCCGCCTCTTGGTGTCTGTTCCCCACTCCCACTGCCCTGGCAGGGACTGAAATCAGGTGCTTTTCTCCTCCTTTGCTTCATTTTAGCATTTCCTGAGCTTTCCCTAAAATAATACGAATGCTTTCTCCTGGTCAGCAGGATCTAGCCAGTGCCTGGCCCCGGACCTCATCTCCCTGCAGCCTCCCCTCGGTCACATTGCCCCCAACACACTAGTTCCTTGCTGTCCTGGAAAACACCAAGCTTGTCGCTACCTCAGGGCCTTTGCACTGCTCCCTCTGCCTGAAATGCTCTTCTCAGGGCTGCCTCCTCGGCAGCATTCAGGTCTCTGCTCCCCAAAGTAGCTCCCCAGCCTTTCTCCACCACTTCACCTGGCTGAGTGTCCACTATGAGTTAGCTTCGTCTTGTGTTCCCATATTTCCTGTTCAGCTGCCCCGGTTAGTTGGGAACTCCTCAGAGGCAGGAACTTTGTTCTGTGTTCTCTTGTGTCCTCAGCACCTCAAAGAGTGTCTGGCACATAGTAGGCCCTCACTCTCTGTGAGTCAGGCACTGAATCTAGATAAACCCATGTGGTCCCTGCCCTGGAGGGGCCTATGCTGTAGGGAAATTACTAGAAAGCTCCTAGGACAAAGTTGGCGGGGAGGGGAGAGGAGGAGCTGGTTTAATCCAGGAGTTGCCAGGTTGGCACAGTGGCTTTGCCAAACTTTCTACTCTCTGGCCTTTGGCCAGGGGTCGACAGTGGGGAAATACATGGCTCTGGTGAACTGTACCCCAAAAGAGGACTCTGCACAGGCAGGAGGGGGAGTGGGGTCAACTCAGCACTCTATCGAGGTCACCTGTCTGGGTCCCCTTTCTAGATGGGCTGCAAGTGACCCAGCACCTCTCCCGTTTCTAAGTCTCCAGGGAGGGTCCCCCCACTCCCCGCTAGACTGTGAGCTTCCTGTGGGCAGGGTCTGTGCCTTTATGGCAGAAGCCAAGGAGCCAAGCACAGTGCCTGGCACCCAGGAGGCTCTCAGTGATTGATGGTTGAACAAATACATGTATGTTTGTCTGCGTAGTTGGAAAAGCCTGGAAAGTAATCGCAGCCCAGCTTCCTGGTCAGTTTTTTAAATTTCGAGTCCTCCGCAGTGATGGAAAGCAGCTCCTAACTGCACACCAATAGCTGGTTTGCTAGGTTATTGTGTGCGAAGCACCATGCTAAGCACTTATTGTATTACAGCGGTTCTCAACCTGTGGGTCGCGACCCCTTTGGCAGTCGAACAACCCTTTCACAGGGGTCACCTAAGACCATCCTGCATATCAGATATTGACATGACGATTCATAACAGTAGCGACATGACAGTTCTGAAGTAGCAACGAAAATAATTTTATGGTTGGGTCACAACATGAGGAACTGTATTTCAAGGGCCAGAAGGTTGAGAACCACTATTGTATTAGACCCTCACAACTGTATGAGGTGGTTGCTACTAGGAATATACCCATTATACAGATGAGGAAACCGCGGCACAGAGAAAGCTTTCCCAAGGCTGAGCGGGGCTGTCTGACTCCACAGCCAAAGCTTTTCACTCCCCCCCCCCCAAAGCCAGCGACCTGGGGGATGAGGGGAGGGTGACAGAAGCCTTTCTCGATTTACCCCAGTGCAACAAGCATTTTTTATCTTTATTCAGTTTCATAAAGAGATGAAACTTGACTGTGAGAGCACTGGGAGAGGAGAAGGAAGGAAGTAGAACAAAACTGTCCTTTAACTGTAAAGTCTTATTTCAATCTAGTAAAAGACAGAAGGAACCAAAGACATCACAGAACCAACCACCAGATTGTGTACCCGGTAAGCACTCAGTCCATGTTGACCAAGATTCACTATTTTAAATTTAAAAATTTGGCCCTGGCCGGGTAGCTCAGTTGGTTGGAGCATCATCTTGTATACCAAAAGGCTGTGGGTTCGATTCCCAGTCAGGACACATACCTGGCTCAATTAAAAACACATGTCCCTGGTGAGGATTAAGAAAAATGTCCCTGCATTTCTGAATCAGGGTGACAAACACTCTCATACATTTTTTTAAAAAAAATGTATATAAGGAATAGATAATCTGAAATAGTTGCCTCTTTTTCAACTCTCCCCAGTTACTAGTGTCCTTACAAATGACAGGCTGTGTGCTTGTTGTCCTTTTTCCTAAGCTACTCTTGGCCGTGAGGTTCTCCTTGGGCGAGGTCTGTGTCTGGGGGCTCACTGGACCTAGCGTGGTGCAGCCTCACAGTGGGCGCTCAGTAGACGCTATGACAATAGACAACCCAGTGCCGGCTCCGATAAGTGATTACGGTGATGACTGGGCAAGTTGTAATTAAAAATAAAAAAAGAAGCTGAGTGCTTTTCTTTTATTTACGAGTGTCTCTCTTGGGAGTCCTGGGAGAGAGAGGGGACCTTTTCCCCCAAACGCTAAGCTGCACTCCCGAATCCCATTCAAATCGATGAACCTGGCAAGTCCTTCTCCCCGCCCCCCCCCCAAATTCCCTCATTCTTCTTGCAAAATACATGATTATTTGGTTTTGATTATATACAGGACACGTGCTTATTGTAGAAAATTCAGAAAATACAGAGAAACGGGAAGAAGAACGTGTAAATCATCTGTAATCCCAGCGCCCGTGAATAATCACTGCGGATTTTGCTGTATTTCCTGCCAGCCTACATGTTTTGTTTGTCTTTTTGTTTCTCACTTTCTTGCTTTATAAAATCAGAATCGCCCTGAATCTAGCGTGTGTTTTCCACCTGTTGTGTCCACATAGCAGAAACATTTCCTCACGGCATTAAATACTCTTCCACATGATTTTTTATGGCTGTGTTATAGAGTTTGATCATCATTTACTTAACCAGTCCTCATTACTGAAAATTTTGGACATCGAACTCGTTTCCAATTCTATTCATTATTATAAATAACTCGAATGAATATCCTTGTCCATCAATAATCGTGCCTGTTCCTTAAAGTGGAAGTGTTGGATCAAAGAGCGTGCGTACATTTCAAAGCGTTTTGTTCCCAATGCCAGATCGCCCCTCCCAGAGGGCTGTGTGAATTCGTCCTCCCAGGGGAGCCCATCTTCCATAAGCTCTCCAGCCTTTGGCCTCTCTCTCTCTCTCTCTCTCTCTCTCTCTCTCTCTCTCTCCCTCTCTCTCTCTTTTTTAACCCCTGTTAATTTAATGGGTGAAAGAGTCTGTGATTCTAGTAATGAATCCTTATTAGAAACCGTGCTGGCCACAAGCAGGGGCTGTTTCAAGGTTTGAGCGGCCTTGTTCAGACCCACAACCTCGGGCAGAGCTGAGAAGGGCAGGCGCCTGGCAGCCAGGAGCTGGAGCTGAGAGCAGAGCCCTTGCCCAGGGCCTTCCAGAACCTCGACCTGAGCCCCGGCTCCGTGGGCATCTGCTCAACTCCTGGGGCCGTGGAGTGGGGTCTGCCTCAGTCTCTCAGCCTCAACAGAAATGAGCTCCGCTTCCTCCCACATCTCCACCCACACCTTCCAGAAACCTCTCTAGACAGAGCAGCCTCCGGGATTTCGACGCCATAAATACAACCTGTTTTCCGGGCTCAGGACCCATACTTTGTGCCTCTTTTCATTTTCCCTGTTAGTGCGCTCACTCAGCTCCGGCCAAGGGCTCAAGCTTTTCCTTTTCTAGCTTGTTCTAATTAATGTACTTTTTTGCTATTAATGTTTACCCCTGCCTGGTAATGAGAATAATTGCAGGTAACTAACTTTTTTCTTTTAGGAAACTTCCCTAGTCCCAGGGTCTCTGATCCTGTGGCCTCCTCCAGCTATAATAGCCTCTGAACCATCTAACATTTTTTTTAAAAGGCTTTAAATTTTGCAAAAAAAAAGAGAGTCATTCACATGCACTGCTAACAGTTCAGGAAAAACAGAGAAATGCGCCTGTCAATATAATGCAGAAAATAAAAAAAGTCCATAATCTGAGAGCCGTGTGTTTGGCTGTGAATTGGACTTAAAAAAATTAAAACAATGAATTGAAATGAAACCCACCGGTGCACCTCTGCCCTGGCGATGTGAGTATGTGTGTGGGTAGGAGTGTCCCCCGTGCCGGGTGGTGAGGTGTGTGTCTGGTTTTATGGGAGTGTGTGTGTGTGTGTGTGTGTGTGTGTGTGTGTGTGTGTGCACGCGCGCGCATGCGCAAGCCCACATGGCCCTTTAAGGAGGGTTTGAGTCTGTGGCCAGGGCTGTGCTGTTTGCTCACTAGAAGGTTCCGTTCCCGCTGTCAACAGGCACCTGAATACAGAGAAGTACAGCCGGGCGAGGGGCAGCCGGCCTGCTGCCAGCACCTCCCATGACAAGGCCCTGGGCTACACCTGCCCCGCCCATGCCTGCAGGGAGGGGCAGGCCTGGCGCCAGGGCCTGTCAAACCAAGGAGGGAAACTGAGCATGGAGAAGTCAAAGGGACCACCTGTCCTCAGAGCCAAAGCCACACCCCCGTGGCGCCGTGGTTCCTGCCACAGATCACCGGGCCCCTGTCTCCAGGCCCAGGTCCTCCTCCTCCCCGGCCTTCTCCCTCCTGGCTCCTCCTCCCTCCCCGCTCTCCAGGTCTGGAGTGAGCACAGATCTCCCAGAGCAGAAGCCAGTGGACTAGCCATGGCTGTGCTGCTCTGGCCTAGGAGGCAATCCCACCGGAGGGAGGGCTGGTGTGGCCAGGCCATGGGCACCGGCTGTGAGACTCCGGAAGTAGCCATGCTCCTCCCGACGGGCACCTGTGCGTTGCCAGCCGCCGCCCAGGGCTCGGTGTCTCACAGAGGCGGGGCTGGCCGCGCAGGCAGGAAAGAGCTGTTTTGTGGATGAGGTGCCCTCGTGTCACACGGACAGGAGTGCCAGGTAGCTGGATGTGGGTGGGGGAGGCCTGCCCCGCTCTGCCAACCTGGCCCGGATGTGAGCGAAGGCCCTGCCCACCTCCCTGGCCTGGCCTCCCGGCGGGCTCTCTGTCATACATTCACACACCCTCTGCTCCAGCCGCACACAGCTGCTCGTAGCTCCCGCCTAGGTCTCCCCTCTGGGCCTTTGTCCAGGCTGTTCCCTCTGCCCTGAAGGCCTTTCCTCCCCTTCTTTACTTGTCCTTCTCTCACTCACCCATTAAGACCAAAGCAGGTGTGGCTTCCTCCAGGAAGCCTTCCCTGATGTCCCCCTACCCAAAACTCTGCTGGCCTCCCACAGCCCCCTATTTCCTCTGCCCCAGCAGGTACCAGGCTGTATTATAATGGTTTGCTCCCAGAGACTATGTATGTGTGTACTTTTTAAATCTAGGTTTAAATAGTGTATTGGAGTATGGATTTCCCAGTTGGGTCACGTGAATACAAACCCCAGCTCTGCTGCTTACTCACAGCATGACCTTGAACAATTCCTGACCTCCCTCGGCCTCAGTGTCCCCATCTGTCAAATGGCCACAAAATCAGTGTCTGCCTTATAGCATCGTCAGAAGAATTAACTGAGATGATTCCTGCAAAGCTCTTAGCCTGAATTCACAAATAATAGCTGTCGTCACTATTATTTTCAGCATCTGGCAGGATGCGTGGGGGCTGCCAGGTGGACGGGCAGCGTCTCTGTGTGATGTGCGTGTGGCGTGGGCATGAGACCTACGCCAGGGCATGGCGGCGTGGCGGCAGCCAGTCTGTGAGAGCGGGCAGGTCCTGCACAGATGTGGGTGTCCACGCTGAAGGGTAACCGGCTGGTTATTTATGGTCATGGCTTAAGAAAAAAAAAAGACAAACCAGTGTTCGGTAATGACAAAGTAATTACCTTTTTATGATTTTTTCAATAGGATTCAGAGGGAGTACGGGCCTTGGCCATGGCCAGAACATCAACGTGGCTTTGAGGATACCCTGATGCTCGGAGCTACCCCCCACTGCACGTGTCCCACCAGGGAAAAGGCTGCACGCGGCTCCTAACCATGGCAGGGGGCGGGCACAGAGGGGCCGCGAGCCAGGAGCCGCAGAGGGCGAGCTCTTCCAAGCTCTGGCTGAACTGCCCCATAGAAGGGGCCAGACCCAGAGCCTAGTAGGACGTTTAACAGAGAACATTTCAGAGTGGGAAATGGAGGCAATGAGGGAAGAAGCCACTGACTCACCCGTGACCACGCAGGAGTGAGTGGCAGAGTGGGAGCAGAGCCCGGGCCAGTGCTCACAACCGCCACGTGACTCACGTGGAAATAGGTGTCAGCCTGGCCCTAGAGCTTGCCTAAGATTTCTCCTTGGAAGGAGTCTGGTTTGTTAGAAGAGGATTTTTCCCAGAGTCCTTCGGGGGATTGTTGGAGACACAATTTCAAGGCAGCAGGTCCCCAGATGATAACTAGATTACACTGTGATTGTCATTCTCTATCTGGTCATAGCTGATGGTGAGTGAGGGAACCAAACCAGCTTTAGCCTCTTATTCGTTCATTTATCCATCCACCCCCCCACCCATCCATCCATTCATCTACCTGATTATTCATCCACCCATCCAGCCTTCCACCCATTCACCCACCCATACATAAAACAAACATCCGACATGTGCCCCCATGTGCCAGGCACCTGAGTGTCTGGAGATGCTGAGATGCACAAAACAAAACATCAGGAACAGCCAGCCAAGAAAATCCAATGGCATAGAAGACTTCTCCGAGACACCTGCAGGTCAGTGCAGATGGGTGAGGGGTGACCCCCGGTTCTAGGTCCAGCCCTGTCCCTAGGAGGTCTTGGATATGCCCTTTCCATTCTCTCGCTGCTAGGCTGTCTTCCTCTATCGTTTGAGAGGTTGGACTAGCTCCGGGGGCAGGTGGACACTGGACAGAGAAGATTCCCGGGATGGGTAGCCCTTTGAGTGGGAGATTATGAAGCCCCTTGAGGAGCAGGGAACAGGAGTTCCCTCGGTTTAGAGTGACAGGATGCAGACCAGAAGATTCCGGAAGAATACGGACGAGGAAATAAAGGGCGAGGAGTCTGTCCCACTCTCAGGATCTTCAAACCATTGCTCTGTCTTCCCCTGCCTGTGGGTGCCCTCAGCCTGGGTCTGTTATTCCGGGTGAGTGACAAGGTCCCCGTCCCTTTGTCCTCTCTCCCCCACCCCCCAGCCCCTGCCTTCCGGCAGCGGTGATAGCCACACGTAGCACTCTGCCCTCTGGGATTTATTTTAAGGTCTTGGCTTGTTTATTTATTTTATTTAGAGATTTCTCGGTGCTTTGTGGGGAGGAAAATTCGAATGGGGTGATTATGAAATACTATTTCACCTCGCTGCTCATTCACAACAAACAAAGAGAAATGATTGGTGATTAAAAATGCATTCTCTCTGCTTGTTTTCTTTTGTTTTACCATTATGGAAATATTATAAATACTGAATACTAATCTGGACCTGCGGGGACCTCACAGACCTTCCAGAAACCGAGGCTCCCGCTCTTGCCTGCAGCAGTCTCGTTCTGTCCCCTCGGTTCCCGCACTGTCGCTCAAGCCGCCCAAGAGGACAGGGACCGAAGGCTCCCCACCCCCATGGCCTGGTTCCCCCACGTCGGCAGAACTACCAGGAGAGCGGAGCCCTGCACAACAAGAGCACCTGTTAGTCCAAAAGTCACGACCTGGGCCTCCTCCTCGAGTCAGGCTGCCTGAGCCCCACTTGCTGGCCCTGTGACCTTGAGCACCTGAGTTTCCATTCAGTCCCCTGGGAAACGGAGGCGGAAATGGTACCCACCTCACAGGGTTGCTTTGAGGATGAAATGGAATCGCATCTTATCACAGGCGCCTGGCACACAGGAGTTTGCTATAATCGTTGGCTCCTATACTGATTAATACCCACCTCCCTCGTGCTCATCTGGGTCCCAGTTTCTCCCTCTGGAAGGTGAGAGAGCTATGCTGGCTGCCATCTCAGTCCCCCACACCACCACCACCGCCAGCTCTGGTGGGTGAGGCTTCAGCTTCCAGGGTGGGGTGCAGGGGGGACACCCACACCCGCCTTGACTCTCTCGAGACCTTGGCGCCGACCCCAGAACGCAGCCTGGGCCTGCTCGGGACTCCTAGCCACAGCCGGCTTTCTTAGGTCTCTTTGGAGCCACCAACCGGGCACTTTCCCAATGATCTCGATCACAAACAAATAAGAAGAGTCAAAAGGCTTGATCCGATTCCAAAGTGTTACACCAAGCCCAGATAAACAGCTCGGACCGTGGTGTCCCCGCGCCTTTTATCTTTCACTTTATTTAACCAAATTAACCGCTCTCCGTGTCCCCTGCGTGCGGGTGTCTCTCTCTCTGTGTCATATAAAATACAATCACGCCTGCTTGCTACATGTTTCAGATACTTTATCATTAACATCAATTCCAGCCAAATTAGGAGTTTCTCCCAACATAATTGCCCTTCCCATTATCCAGCACTTTATTTTTTCAAAGCACTTTTCGACCATTAATTAGTTAACCCTTAGGGCGCCCCAGCGCAGGCGCTCAATGTCACCCTCCCTGTCTCCCAGCGGCAGTGGGGAGGGGTCAGCCGGTTCGTTGGAAGTCACCCAGGATGGTGGGGGGTGGGGGCTGGGGTGGGACCCTGGGAATCCTCCCTCTAGCCTCCGACCCTGGGTCCCAGCCGGCCAGGTCCGGGTCTGATCTGAGCTGACAGGGTGGGGAGGGGGGGTCCCAACACCCTTACGTCTCCTCACTCCCGATTCTCTCTATGGCAGAGGAGGGAGCAGGATGAGAGACTGGCTGAGTGGTACCACCTTCTCTGCTACGACCCCTGAACACGAACAAGACACCGTCAGACAAGGGGACAGGCAGGTGCCGTGTCTATAGCCCAAACTGTGTATTTGGTCCTGCCACCCACAGGCACCCGGGAGTGCCTCGAAGGGAGCAGGTGTCAGCCTTCCCTCCTGCAGAGTGTCCGGCAAGCAGACGGCCTGGCTCATGGTGACGGTGCGACAAGGTAAGGGAGGACGTGGGGGTGGCCAGGAAAATTGGGTCTCGTGGGCACCCATTCCAGAAGTGGCGCTGGCTGCCACCCAGGGCCAGCTCCCGCCGGAATGCTGCCAACACGTTGCCCTTGCCCGCTAGATGCAGCCACGGCGCTTGTCGGTGCCACGCCAGCTGGGCACACAGGCACTTTGGAGCAGACGTGGTGGGGAGATTCGGGGGGAGCCGTCCGGGGGAGACAAACGATCTCTTTCTCGGACGGGGCTCTGTCCTGTCAGGATGCGGCCTGGCTGCGGCGGCGGGGACCCTGTCGAACCACCGATATTTTACATTTATGGCCTCTCCACAGTCCTAACTTCTTTAATGATTTTTTTTTTTTTTAAATACGTGAGCTGGCTCCCACAGGGACGTTGCCAGGAACCTTCAGAAAGGTTTTCCAAGCTGCTCCTTAACCAGAGCCCGGTGAGTTTCACGGGCTTTTCGTTTTCAGGGTTTTCCTTTCTCCCGGTCGCTTGAGGCTGGGGCCCTGCGCGCTAAGGCAGCTACCAGCCTGGGCGCTGTCTCCCACCTCCCCCTTTCCCACGCACCACTCTGCGACGTCAGACTGCGGCCAGCTCCCCAACCCAAAGCCTAGCCTCCAGCCAGCAGCCCGCCCGCTGACCGTTCGCTCTCTGCGGCCGGACACGCTGGGGTCTGCATCTCAGCTCTGCCGCGAACTCGCAGGTTGACCTGGGGCACGGTGACCTCTCTCAGCCTCAGTTTCCCCACTGTCAGGTGGCGTTGTTGCGAGGCCCGGGTGAGATAAATTGTGGGAAGGTCTTAGCACAGTGCCTGGCCCCTAGCAGCGGCTTATTTCAGCTCCTGGTCTGCATGTGTAAGCGAGGGACAACGCCTTCGACCATTCTCCAGCCCTCCATTCCCCAGGGGAGGGCTTCCCCTCGGCCCCCGGCTTCAGGGGCAGCCCCACTGCCAGCGTTCGTTCGGCCCAGGGCTGATCCCTGGCTCCTGTCCGAGGGCCTGGCGCGTAGCAGCAGCCCCGTCCATACGGTGGAGCCCCGACTACAATGGGAAATAGCTCAGGACGGACCTCACTGAGTCGGGAGCACGGGGTGCAGCTGAACCTGAGCCCCTGCCTGGAGGGGTCCTGTCGGGGAGAAGGGTCCCTGTGGGACCACCAGCCACTTTGGTTCCTAAATAACACGACCCCTGAAGGTTATGACACGATGTCCACTTACAGAGCTCTCAACCCGAGACGCCGCCCCCTGCAGATCGCCACCTTCATGTCACACGACAAAGCCAGACCTCAGAGAGATGGGGTGACTTCCTTCAGGTCACGGAGCAGAGCCAGGCGGCCAACCTAAGAACCGCAGACTCCGTTTCTAGCACCTGCCTCTACCCCTCCCCTCCTCTGCCTTCTACCCTGACCCCCTCTCCCACCCCAACCGCTGTGGTATCTTTTACTCACTCCGGTGTGGCCTGGTCTCTTCGCCAGCACCGTGGGTGGTCAGCTGGCCTCCGCAGGACTGAGATGATCCACGCGGACCCACCACGGAGGAGGGTAGGCTGGAGACGCCTCCCATGCCATCCAGTGGAAACCAGCTATCCTTACGGACCAGCATTTCCAGGAGATGCTGAGGGAGAGTGAACAAGTCAGAAGCGTCAGGAAAAGAAGGTCAGGTTTGGCCTTACCTGCCCGGGGCTCCCCCCCCACCAGGACCCATTCATAGTCTTGGCACTGAGTGTCAAGTGCAGCCAACCTGGGTTTGAATGGTGGTTCTATCACTCACCAATGTCCCCAAGTCCTGGTGCTGAGTGTGTGGTGGGGGGGAGGGGGTGGGAAAGGGAGGCTCCCAAGCGGTTCCAGCAGCCTGGCACTGCCCAGGCCACCGAGGGATGCAGCCACCTTTCCAGGTGTGTTCTGAGCGATGCTGGGCCAAGAGCGATAGAGGTAGGGCCATCTGCCTGCCCTCCAGCCCCCCTGCTGGGGCCACAGCCCCCCCCAATAGCCCGTGGTTAGTGGGGCTCCGCCTGTGGCAGGCCCTGGGCTAAGGGCTTTGACTTACAGCATCTCATTGGAGCCTCACAGATAGTCTGTCATCATCCTTGGGTCACAGATGGTCGGACCCAGCTTAGAGAGGTGGAAAGACGTACTCAGCTCTGGGCCCCCAGCACCTGGGCCTGTGTCCAGCTGGTACATAGTAGAAGCTTGATAAATGTTTGTTGGATAAATAAAAACAAGGCCTACGAATCGGGGGGCCGGCCAGGTGCCAGGCACGTTCTACAGAATTTCCACGAGTTCGTTTAATCTCTGCAGCGATTCTAAGGGTAGGTGCCCTCGTCATCTCCATCCACACAAACGAGACCGAGGAGATTAAGTGACTCCCCCGGGGGCGTACAGGTAAGCAGGCAGCGCGCTGGGAGCTGAGCCCAGACAGTCTGGCTGCAGAGCCTGTGTTCTCCCTCCTCAGCCCTGGTGGGTAAGTGCCTGGAAGGAGGTGGATGAGGGGCTGAGGGCCTAGGAGCGCCCCCCGCTACCCCCGCCCCAGAGGGTCCCAGCCTCTGCCACTCCAGTGTTCTCAGCCCACAGCCAGGCCGGGAAAACCCTTTCCTCTACGTCCTGACCGCTCTCCCCGGCACATTCCCACCGTTACCTACACAGGGAATTAAGACTCAAATCCTCGTTTGACACGATGCAGGAGGATGCTAAGTACTTAAGCGCTAATTAATTAGCGAGCTGTACCCGCTGCCACCAGCTGCCGGAGGAAACCTCACACAGACCCCCAGAGCGAGTGCCAGCGCCCTCCCTGCCACGGAGGCCATGGCACCAGCCCGGCAGGGGGACAGCGAGGAGGGGGCCAGACGGGCAGCCCAGGCCCAGCCTCCTGTGGGAAGGGGCCCAGTGCTGACCCTGCCTTCCAGTCCTCAGGAACCTGTGGGGCTGGAGTCCTGGGACCTGCCTGGCCAGGCCTCTCCATGTGACTCTCACGGGACAGGCAAGCTTGGTTTGTCTGACTTTGCAACAGGCTCTCCAGGGAAGGCAAGAATCCAGGGGCCATAGTGACCCCTCCATATCTGGGGTGGTTTCTGGGGCCCCTGAGACAAGACAGAAGCATTTTATTCCCCCCAAATAAGCTGGACTGTGTTTTTTTAGGGTCTGGGCTAAGGTGCAACCCGTCCTCCCAACGCTGAAAGCGGGGGGGGGGGGGGGGGGGCGCGCCTAAAGCTGGCTTCAGTGAGGAGGGCCCGGCTTGGGATTGGGCTCTCTCTACCTCTCTTGACCTTGGTCTTACTATCTGTGGCTGGCCAAGGTCAAGCCCCCAGAAGGGGCAGATGGTGGTGGAAAGCTGGGGCTTTGAAACCCCGCTGGGCCTGCCTTCCTGCTTGGCCACTTCCCTCACCTCATGCAAGTCGGTTTCTGGACCTCAGTTTTCCCAGCTGTAGAATGGGACTCCTGCTTCTCCAGCGGCCCGTGTGGCTGTTGATGTCAGCAGTAGCCGTGGCATCCAAGGAATCTGTCTGCCTGGCTCTCAATTCTTTGAGTCCATAGGCTAAACGACCCAGGAGTCACTCAAGACTGTCCGTCTTAGCACTGAAAGTCCCATCACAGGAAACCCACAGTCCAGAGCACACTGGCACAGTCCTCAACGCCCTGTTGTCCTAAAGAGGAAGGGCGGGGGGGGGGGGGGGGGAGAAAGCCTGCCATGGTCGGGCAGAACTGCTTCTTCTGAGTCAGGAATCCCTGGAACCCGGGCCCAGAAGCCCCCTCCCCACAGGCGTGAGATTTGGGAAAGGCCAACAGTGGCAGCGGGAGTCCTGGGCACAGTCTGGGGGTGGCAGGGCCCCAGGCCCCGGGGCTGTGGCTCTGATATGATCCGCAGCCTGCGTCAGCTATGGGGCCCGCCTCCTGCAATATTTGCTTAACAATCAGCCGAGAAACGGGCATTGTTCAAGGCAAAAATGAAAAACATTAGGCTGGGTTTGTTTTTTCTTTGCTGTCCAAATTCCTCTGGGCTCTCGGGAGGGGAGATGGTATCTCGGCGCTGCCACCTCAAGGACGCACAGAGGCAGGAGTTGGGGCGCCCAGGTTCTGCTCCCACCTGTACCCCCAGGAGCTGGGGGTGCAGGTCCCCGGTCTCCCCAGGTGCTCAAAAGGGGGGAACTTCAGACTGAGAGCTGAAGGCAGGAGAATATCCGGTTGAGTTAAAACAGCAGCACCTGTGTGCTCTCATGGAAGCCTCGCCACCACCCAGGACGGGGTCTCACCCCCATTTTACAGATGAGGAAGTTGAGGGCTGAAGCCAATACCAAACCAAGGCCAGTCAGGGGATGTGAAAGAGGGAATTGCTGATTGGCATCTCAGAAGAGCCAGAGTTTTCCCGGAATCAGGCCTTCTCTTTAAGCGTGTGTTTGCTCATTAAATACCTTCATTGAGCGAGGGCTGGAGGAATAAGAGGAGAAGCCTTTGCCCCCTTTTCCAGAACTCTCGGGCCCTGAGCGAGGATGGCCACCCTTTGTGCCCAGTGCCCACTTTCCCCCAACCCCAGCCCCAGCCCCTGCCCCTGCCCATCCCCCACCAGGACAGCCCCAGGCTCTAGCCCTTTCCCCCACCACCGTGCATAGGAGGGGGAGGGCGGGAGGCGGGCCTGGCTCACCTGCCAGTGCTGGCAGCTTGGCATGCAAATGGGCGTGGGGCAGAGACTGAATGTGCCAGGGAGAGTGGGTGCAGGCGACGTGCAGAGGCCGGGAAAGGCCAAGCTGGCTGCTGGGCCGCTGGGCCCCTCTGTTCCGGCACTTTACAGACACCTCCTGTGTCTTCACAGCCCCCGTGGAGTCGACCCATCCTCTTCCCCGTGTTCCGGGAAGGGAGGAGAGGAAACTGAGGCTCAGAGAGGCAGAACCACTGGCTCAGGGTCAGTTAATTTGAGAGATTGAACCCAGACCTGCCCGAGTCTTCACTTGGCATCACCTGTGCCGGCCCCACTGTAACCAAGGCCTCTCAGATTCAAATCCTGCCTCACACTCAGAGCTGCGACAGCTCTGTCACTGGTCGGTGCCTCTGTTTCTTTATCTGTGAGCTGGGTCAATAACCCCGTCTCCTCACAGGGTTATCATGTGGGCTCAACGCAACAGTGCCAGGCGCATGGAGGTGCTCGGAGGGTGGCCATGGCCGGCCCCACCTGCAGTTGGAGTAATCACATTATTGCTTTATGACTCAGGCTGCCTCTTTGAAGCCAGCAAGGCTGGCAGACGTCCGCCAGGGCTGGGGGCACAGTGGGCTTGGGGTCCCATCGAGCCTTGTCCTCCAGTGGCTCCCCACCCCCACTACTTGGAGGGATTATTTCATCCTCAGCCCCCAGGTCTGGACAGTTCTAAATGCCCTGGTCTTGCCTGTGGCCTGAGCAGGGCCTTCTGATGGACCCCTGCCCCCACCCTTCCCGGCTCCAGACCGGGGGCCTGGCTCCTCACCCCAGCTCCTTGGGCAAGGCCCTCCCCCACTCTGGGCCTCAGTGCTCCCATCTGGAAGTGGAAGACAAGACAGAACAAGCCCCAAGGGTCCCCAGAGGTTACGACCTGGGAGCCCAGACTCTCTGGGTGGAGGAAGGAGAAGCAGTAAATCGGGCCGCCCTCTGGCTCCCCTGGAATTCTGCCGCCGCCTCCTAGCGGGCACCGGCCCCGGCTGGTCCTGCCCACCCGCTGTGCCCCCGGCAGTGGACCTGAGCCATCACTCCCCTGTCGAAGCCCAGCAGAGGTTCCCAGGGCCTGCGGGATGTGGCCCAGGCTCCTTCACCTGATCCCGAGGCCCCACCTGGGGTGGCCCTGCCGCCGCCCCTCCTGTCTTCGGCCCCCCCCCCGCTCCATCACACTGGCCTTCTCTCTGCCCAGAAGTGCCCTGTGCTCATGGCCCTGGCCTTCGCTCACAGCACGGCGTTCCCAGAATGCCCTCCCTGCCTGTTCCCTGCCCCTACCCCTCCGCTGTCAGGTCTCAAGTGAGACAGCACTTCCCTGGCACCCACCTTGTCTTGGTTACATGTCCTTCCTCCAAGCTCCCAGAGACCCCGGCTTTTCCTGAGCATAAGCCCACCTTGTCCCTTCCCCAAGGAATGTAGAGTCCAGGAAAGGAAGCCTCAGGTATGGGCTCATTCATTCATTCTTTATCCAGAAGTATTTTATTTTTTTAAATATAGTTTTATTGATTTCAGAGCGGGAGAAAGAGATAGAAACATCAATGATTAGAGAGAATCATTGATTAGCTGCCTCCTGCACACCCGCTACTGGGGATGGAGCCCGCAACCCGGGCATGTGCCCTGACCAGCAATCGGACAGTGACCTCCTGGTTCATAGGTTGGTGCTCAACCACTGAGCCATGCTGGCCGGGCCCAGCAAGTATTTATTGAGCACCTACTATCAGCCAGCTGCCAGGGCTGAGCCAGGTGCCTGCACTTCTGGGGACTAGAGTCCTGGGGACCTGAGGGGCATGGTTGATCAAGGCTCATGCTATTTAAAAAAGTGCCGTGGGAATGTATAAGGTGATCTGGCTCCCCCCAGGCCTGAGAGCACCCACAGGGCTGGGGTCGTATGTCAATCATTGTTTCTCTTCCCCTGCCCCACAGAGCACAGCACAGGGCTTGGCACACAGGAGGGGATCAGGGAGTTGGGTGAAGAGAACTGAAGGATAATGCCGTGTTCTGCATTAGGGCTTTGTGAGTTCCTGGGAGGAAAGAGAGACTGTGATGGGCGGCAGCAGTCAGAGAGGGCTTCCTGGCGGAGGTGCCAGGAGCAGGGCCTTGAAGCCTGTGGAGGCTCAAAAGTTGGCAGAGAGGAGGGCAGATACTTTCCAGGAATGGGGGGAGGAGGGGCAGGTAGAGATGGGAGGAGCAAGAAGTGTGAAGTTGACAACAGAGTGGGGTGGATGGGGTAGATAACATTGAGGAAAGACCGAGGCTGCCCATTTGGCTGCCACCATGCCTGGCACCCCCTAAGTCCTGCTCTGGCTGGAGGGGACTGGGAGCCCCAGTTCTTGTTGGCAGGGAAACCCATGCCTGCAGTCAAAGGCAAGGGTGCCCTTCCCCCAGCTCCAGAGCTTGGGGAGTGGCTTGGGCAGGGCTTGCCCAGGCCTGGCACTCAGGCTGTGCCCTCCGCCCTGGGACGTCCTGTACCAAGGAGGACCTATTAAGGGACAAAGGTCCTCATCGGGTGCAGGCGGCTCAGCCCTGGCAGCAGGCCCAAGCTTGGGCAGCAGCAGGAACCCCCACTCGGCCCTGCCACCTCGGACCTGGGACGGACAGGGAAGGGGCAGGGTCCCAGGTCTGTCTGTCTTGGGCAGGACCACTCATGTGGTGTGAGGACAGATGCTGCTCGGCGGGTGCCCTCCACCTGGCAGAACACAGGCAGGAGGCAGGAGGCAGAGCGCTTGAGAGTCTGGACCTTGGAATCCAGCCGCCGTGAGTTCAAATCCTGACCCAAATATCTGTGTGATCTTGGGCAAGTGACCTGTCCTCTCTGTTTCCTCATCTCTGAATAAAATGGGGTTAAGAATAATACCTATTTTAATATATATATATCTGTATTGATTTCAGAGAGGAAGGGAGAGGGGGAGAGAGAGAGAGAAACATCAATGATGAGAGAGAATCATTGATCAGCTGCCTCCTGCACGATCGGGGTTGAGCCCGCAACCTGGGCATGTGCCGTGACCTCCTGCTTCATGGGTCGATGATCAACGATGGAGCCACTGCAGGAGCCACTGCAGCGGGGCAGCACCTGTTATTGGTGATTCGTTGAGAAAATGCCCGAAAACACCACAGAGCCTAACACAGAGCAGCTGCTCAGTCAATGGTCCCTGTCGCTTGCTGTCACCTGGAGAAAGGGACCCACAGGTGGGCCCCACAGGTTGGTCTCGAGCCCTCTCCTGCCCCTCTCTTGGGTCCTTTTGGCAAAAAGGAAGCAGCTTTGAGATGCTCATAGAGCATCTGCTCCCCAGGGAACCTGCAGGGGGCAGGGGCCGGGGGTGATGGAAGTGCCTGCAGACAGCCACGGGGTGGGGTGGGGGGTATGGAGGGGGGTGGCTGCATGCAGGTGTCCTCAGGCCAGCACAGGACGTGGGCTTCTGTATCGCTGAATCAGGGCGTGGGAGCAATCAGCTGTTAGAAAGTGGACTCGCATTTTATTATTGCTGAATGTTATCATCCTTGATAAGAACCAGATTAAAAGGAGGGAGGAGACGGCAGAGGCAGGGTGAGCAGGTGAGGGGGGAAGCAAAGTGCAGCACTGGTCTTGCTGAGCAAGCCCTCTGGTCAGGGCCTGGCCGGGACCCCGGAGCCAGGCCCTCCTGGGGGGCGCTGGGAGAGGCAGGGACTGCAGAGACTGGAGAGCGAGCTGCCGGGCACATGCCTGGTGGAACGTGGAGGTCTCCTGCCCAGGGACACAGCCCCCGTCTGATGCTCTGTGCCAGCCATCAAGGGGGCCTGCTTGCCGAAGTGACCCAAACGAGGGACAGGTCCGGGGACAGATGCTGGAATCCCAGCTCTGACACTTACAAGCCAGGTGACCTGGGGCAAAACGACTTCAGTTCTGCCAGCCTCCCTTTCCCCATCGGTAGCCATGGTGATTACCAAGTCTACCCTGAGGCTCTGACCTGAAGGAGAGAGAGTGCCTGCCCCACAGAAACACTCCTCCCTCCTCCTGCCTGTCCTTCCAACACGAAGGGAGCCTCCCCACCGCGTTTGCCTGCCTTTTCCCCGGCCCCTGGCCCTTTCCTCCCGCCATCACAGGACCTAACGCTCTGCCTCTTTCTCTCCAAAGCCTCCCAACTCTTCACTACCTTGGGGGGCAGGCAAGGCCCAACAGTCTCATTTGACAGATGGGGAAACGGAACCGAGAGAGGAAGAGTGGTTTGTCCAAAACCAGGGCTGCAATCGGGAGCGCTGGTCTCCATCCAGGGCAGCCTGCCTCTTGCCAGCCTCCCTGCCCCTCTGACACCTGGCAGGGGTGGGTGCCAGCCTAGAAGGGCCCAGACGGCCGGGGTGTCCAGCGGCGGGGCCCCAGCCCGGGAGGCCTCTCTCTGCCCAGGGGCCAGGCCTCGGGGACGGCCCCACCAGCATTCCTTGCCATCAGGAAAGGCTATAAAAAGCAACACTTTTCAGCCCCGGAGTGTGACCTGTGCGACTTCACAGAATCCAGAGAAAAACAGAGATAACCTTGGGAGGCGACCTTCAGGAGGGACGGGGCAGGAGGGGCAGCCCAGGCGGCAGCTTGGGCTGGGTTTGGGATGGGGCATGGGGCATGGTGTAAAATGAAGAATGCGGCATTATTATTATTATTATTATTATTATTATTATTATTATTATATTATTATTATTATTATTTATTATTATTATTATTATTATTATTATTATTATTATTATTATTATTATATTAGAGCCACTGAGTACTTGGGGCTGGCCATGGTGGGCCCTGTGCATCGATCCCTGCATCCTCCCGACTCCCCACGTGCTCCGTCCTTTTCTTATCCCATCGGACAGACCAGGACACACACACAGCTAGAAAGGAGAGGAACTGGCTCCATGGCCTCCACCTCACTGCGTCCCACCCACACTCTCCACCGGGCTCTTCTTGCCCCAGAGCCTTCCCATGCTGCTCCCTCTGCCTGGAGGGCTTGTCCCTTCTCTCTCCGCCTCCCTATCCCTCAGAGTTCAGCTGGAGTGTCACTTTCGTAGCCAGGCCTCCCCAGGCAACTGCATCCATCCATCCATCCACCCATTCATTCATTCATTCATTCATTCTCCATTCATTCATTATCCGTTCATTCATTCTCCCATGTTTACTGAGCACCTGTCGTGTGCCAAGCACTGCCCGGGGCGCTAGCCACACAGCAGCGAGCAGGACCGAGGCTGGCATGCAGAGTGGACCCTGACCTCGGAGCTCCTCTCCCTGCCGGGACCTTGCCACCTTGCCGGGGAGATGAAGGTGGGGGATGCATCTGGCTCATCATGCCAATATGCCATCGTCTTCCTTACATCGGGGGAGTAAGCATTATTTTTTATTTGAGCAACGCAGATCCACTATGGGCCAGCACATCCCACTACGTCAGCTTAAGAGAAACACAGGCTGAACATGAGCCCCCCGGGCCTTCACCATCAGGCCACCCCAGCTAGGGGCTGCTCTTAGAGGCACTCGGGGGGAGCGGGTTTGAGACTTGGGCCCCAGAGATCGAGCTGTCCCAGCCTGAGAAAGCCAGGTGTCCAAAGGACTGGGCTAAGTTCCTCTGGCTAAGCCCCGAGCCAGGGCGATCAGAGGTATCCCAGCCGAGTCAGGACCCTGCTCCTGCCTGCTATGCAAGCCACCTCGCCTCTGGGGTTTCGTTTACTTGCAGGTAAAATGATGGGCTGTGTTAGCGCTTCTCTGGGATCCCAGCAGGCCCTGAAAACCTGCCTGGCTGGCTCCGCGGCCAGATTTGGTGGACCAGCCTCCTCCGGCTCCACACCATCTCCCAGAGCCCGACCATCGTCTTCTCCTCCTTCCCCATCCCCGCCCCCCAACGTCCATCCTATTGGTATCTCCTGCCTGAGAGTGACCGAAGGCAAACACCCTGCCCCACCCATCCCAGGCTCAGAGGGAAGAAAAGAGAGGCAGAAGGAAGGTCACATTTCTTACTTGGCCCGCTGCCTAGTTTTCATTAGGCCCGCTGCCTAATTTTCCTGGGCAGCACTTGCTTTCTTGGCTAGCCTCCCCTATTTCTTAACCATTTCGGAGGGAAGAGCTGTCTGTCACACCCTCAGCCCCCTTGTCACTGGTATCATGGCCTGGAGTTCTTCCTGCTGTGTCACCCCGGTGGCTCTTGCTGCCACACCAGCCCACACTCCCGTCTCCTCGAGTCCTCAGGGACAGAGAGCAGCGGCTCAGACATACCCAGACTTGATTAATAATTATACTAATTATGATCATTAGCATTTATTGAGCACTTACTATGTGCCAGGCCCTGTGAACTCAGTGACTTCCCCCAGCAAACTTAAGAGCTATTATTATCGCCCCATTTTACAGATGAGGAAATTGAGGCTCAGAGATGGTATGTGGTGGAGCTGGGACCCAAAATCAATGCCGCTAACCACCGTGCCATAGGGACTCACAGAGTCTTTGAGTGCCCTCCTCCTAGTAATGTACCCTTCCATGTGTGCGGGCACACGCGCATGCACGCACATACACATATACACATACACATACACACACACACATACACACACATGTATATACACACACATACACACACATATACCCACACATACACACATATATACACACACATATATACACACATACACACATACACATACATACACACATATACACATATATACACATACACATACACACATGTATATACACACATACACACATATATACACATACATATATACACATATACACACATACACATACATACACACATATACACATACACACATATATATACACATACACACATACGCATACATACACGCACATGGAGCCCCCAGGACAGAGTGAGGACAGTCGGGGTCTTCATGGGGACCCATGGGCCTCCCTCCGATCTGGGGTACGCCGTGCCAGGGAGCTGACGCTGGGAGCGAGGCAATCCCCACGGTGGGGGGACTTCTGTGGACAGAGGCAGAGGAGTGGAGGGAAGTCTGTGCTTGGAGGTCTAGATGATGTCCCAGCTAGATGGGGGCGCCATGGGCCCCCTCCAGCCGGAAGCGGGAGGGAACGTGCGGCTACCGCCAGCCACAGCGCTCCACCCCACCCAGGAACAGACAGCCCGCTGTCCCCAGGCCCAGTGCTCAGCTGGTACCAGTGCGACCGCCCAGCTCCTAGGGCCAGGCCTGCGAAAAAAGTCCTGCAGTGGCGACTGCAGTGATCAGAGGAGAGAGAGAGAGGGAGAGGGGGTGGGGAAGCCCTCCAGTGCCTGACATTCTTTTTAGGATGCCCATAAAAGATAATGTGACCTGTAAAACCTGCAAGCTGCTTCCCAGCCTGTGGCGCCCACCCGGCCCCACACCCCACTCCCACCCCAGCTCCACTGTCCTGCCTCCCAGGCCAAGGGCACCACCCTGGGCGCTCAGGCCCTCAGAGCATCAACCCCTTCCTTCCCCTTCTCCTCTGCACCCCCTTTCCTGGCCCTCGGGTCAGCAGGGCGGCTGTGCCAGGCCAGGGGGCGGGAATGTGCTGGGGCAGGTCCCTGCTCTCGCTCTGGCAGGTGAGTCACCCCGTGGGAGTGTGTTGATGAATCCAAGGCCCGGCTCTTTGTTTTCGGCTCCTGGGAATTCACACACTGGGCGCAGACACCCTGGAGAGATGGGAGTCAGAGGCCTGGGTTCTAATTCCAACTTCACCACCATCTGGCTGCTTAAAGCCATGTAAGCTCTGCGCCACTTTGGGCCTCAGTTTCTCTGCCTTTAAAATGGGCACAGAAATCCTGCCCTTACGTTTGGAAGAAGGTAATACAACAAAATATATGTCATCGTGAACACAGTTACCACGATTTAATGAGTGCCTACTATGTGCCTGGCACCGAACTAAGAAGTTTGTAGTTAATCCTCCCCCAAACCTTCTGAGATCTGTGAGATTAAGAACCTTTTTTTAAAAGAGGAAACTGGGGCTCAGAGAGGTTAAGTAACTTGCCCGAGGCCGTGTGACTCCCTAGCCACCCACAGTGGGAATTGAGGACATCTCTGCCAATGCCAGTCACAAAGATCACAGTGCCGAGCCCCTCCTGCCCTCCGGGGAGGGCCAGTCCCGAGGGTCCCACAGGCGTCCCCTCCACAGCTTCCTCTCCAGATGACCCGCCCTGGCCATGGTCCTGATGGCGCTCACAGCACCCTCCCCAGCCACAGTCCCCGCCCCTCCCTGGCTCCTCCCAGCACCCTCCCGTGGGCAGATGGGGCTGAACTCTGTGTCCCAAAACCCAGAGGCATTCCAGACACAGCCAGGGAGCCTTCGAGATCTGAAGATCGGCCTCTAGGAGGGCCAGGGCCCGCCCACGGTTTCACCACCTCACCCCAGCCTGCGGAGTGGCACCTCTTGGGGCCCCGAGGTCTCCTGAGGACAGGCCCTGGGAGCAACCTGCCTTTGCAGGGGCGGAAATCCGGAAAACCGCGTTCTGCCCTAACCTCCTCTCAGCCCCTTTCCTGGGGTTCTTCCGCCATTTCCAAATGCTCCAGTGGGGCACAGAGGCAAGGCCTGAAACCCTCCCTGCTCACATTCCTCGAAATACCCTCATTCACGTTTTCCAGTCCCTCGGTGCCCTAGGAAAGCCATTGTCTCTCTCTCTCTCTGCGTCCTCTTGGTGGCCATGGGTGTCCTGTGTCTAGTGTACGCTGAGCGTTAGGTATCCTCCACAGTCACTCACTTCACCCCCCCCTTCACAGATGAGGGAACTGAGACTCCTAGAGGTCAAAGACTTGCCCAAGGTCACACAACTGGTCCGTCACAGAGCCAGCATTCAAAAGCCGCATTTTCTGGGCATGAAGGCCCTGGCTCTTAACCACCCCGGGTTTCCAGCTCGGCCAGCTTTCGAGTCTCTTGCTGATTCTGTCTGAGCCCAGAACGGCCTGGTACATAGCAGGTATCCAAGGAATCGTACAGCCTGGATGAACTTAGCGAGTGGTTTTTGAAAGCACGAATGAGTGAATGAATGACCTCAACCTTCACCATAACCATGAAAGATGGGCAGCATTATTCTCATGCATCCAATGAGGCATTTGAGGCACAGAGAGGGAAAGCAACATGCTTGCGGTCACACAGCAAGTTGAGGGCAGAGATAACCCCAGCCTCTTGACCCCTGCCCCAGGACCCTTCTCCCACCACACCACACCACGCCAAGCAGCCAGTCCTGGGCCCTTCCCCCTTCTCCTCCCCTCGCTGCCCCAGCCACACTCTGGGCCCAGCTCTGCCTCCATCTGTGACAGAGGCTGCGGGCACCGCGTCTTTTAGCTGCCCTTTGAGGGACGAGCAGAGGAGGGGACCAAGGAGGGGGCCTCCCCCCAGCATGCAGGGCGAGGAGCCCAGACGCGTCTGTCTGAGATGGGGTCAGTGCAGGGGGTCTTTCTCTGCAAGCACTTACGGCACAATTGATGGGAGAGGCGCTCATCAAACGAGGGACAAACCATAAAGTTCGGGAGATGGAAATGAGGCGCGGACAGCCGATCCAGGTGCGGGGAGATTTATGGGGGAGGCTGTATTCTCGCTAATGATTTCTGCTAATGATTCTCCGAAGTGTACAGTGGCACGGCGCCCGCGCTCCGTGGGGTGACACGAACCCTGCGGGCCAGACGAAGGACGTTCCTGCGGAGACGGGCGATGGCAGGGGGATGATGAAGAATGACGAGAGACCCCCAGATGCCCGCCCCCCGCCCCCCGTCCCGGAGGTGGCTGGAGAAGGTGGGGTTCTTGGGGTGTAAGTAGGTCCTGCAGGAGAGTTATAGCTCGACCTGGCTCTGGGGCCCTTTCTACACTCGCCCTGGAAGTGCCTCCCTGCCTGGCAGCGCCGAGTGTTGGCGTGGTCTGCCCGCTGCTGACACACACATTTTCAGAGCCCACCGCATCTTTCATCCCGCGGCCCCCCTCCCGGGCGCAGGTTTCTGGCTGCAAACGGTCCCTCCCGCCCCTGTCTCCTCTGCTCCCCAGTCCTCCCCTCTGGACGCGCTGTCTCCTCCGAAATGCCGCTCGCTTACTCCACCAAGTGGCCCTCCCCTCCACCCTCGGGTTCCAATGCCCCGGGGCTGCCACCCCAGCCGAGGACTGCCCGGCCCCTGGCCCCGAGGCACCAGCTTTCCTCCATCGCCTGCTCTGGGTGCTGACCGCTCAGCTGCACAGTCCCTCCCACAGCTACCCTACATCCACTCACTGCGGGCCAGGCCCAGGCCTCCGGGCTCGGTGGGGAGGGCCCTCGGGCCTGGGGAGGCTCTGCCGTGCAAATCCATGACCTGAAGTGGCCACAGGAGTTCACTGGCAGGGGTCAAATCGCCAGGGAATGGTGCTTGCTTCCTAGAATCCTTCCGCGTTTTCTCATTTCTCCGCAATGAGTGTGTGCGTGTGGGGCAGGGTTTTTTGAAGTGAGGAATGACCATGGGGAGGCGGGTGGGTGCGAGGATGAAGGATGGAGAATGTCAGAGTCCCTCCACGCCTGTGCTCGGCCGTCCTGCCTGCCTTGGCGGCCCCCGCCTCTGCCTCGGCTTCTTCTCGGCCTGCTGAGCCCCCAGCACTCGGCCGAGCCCAGGCCTGAGCCCCCGGCACTCGGCCGAGCCCAGGACTGAGCCCCCGGCACTCAGCCGAGCCCAGGACTGAGCCCCCGCACACCCACAAGTCCCGAACGCCTCGCAGCAGCCCTGCGCAGAGAGTTCGTTATTCCCCCCATTTTGTAGGTTGGAAAACTGAGGTCTACAGGGGTAAGGAGCTTATCCGAGTCCTCCTCCTCCTTCGCATGTGGCAGGGCAACGCTTGAACCCAGGCCTCCTGATCCAGGGCCGTGTTCTTCCCCGCCCACCTCCCGGACCAGCGCATGGCCTGTGAGCCGAGACCCCCTCGTTGGACGGAGCCGGAGGAGACGGGGAGCTGATGCGAGCCGTCCGGCGGGAGAGGAAAGCAAGAGGAGGCCGAGATCAGAAACAAGTTCATGTCCGGCCTGAGGACTCTGTTAGACACGGGCGAGTAAGGAATCGTACGCTGTCACTGAATGTAGCTGTCAGTGTACCGACAGGAGAAATGCTCAGAACACACCAGAGGGAAAAACAGGTGTCACACGGTCCGAGGCCGTGCTGTCTCCCTGGTGGAGAGGTCTCTGCAACGATAGGGAGGGAAGGTTCGGGAACGTCTCTTCCTTACCCGCTGAGCCTTATTCAACAAATATGGGGACTGTAATAATGGGGAGAAGGGTGCAACAAAGCTATTTTCATTTCGGGGGAGGGACAGAGTGGGCAGTGGCGGTGCCCGGGTGGGAGCCTCGTCCTCCATCCTCCAAGTACCGGCTCCAGGCCACCCTTGTCATTTGTCCTCGGAGCATCACTTCTGACAGCAGAGAGGGGGAGGGGTGTCGCCTTGGAATCCACCCTCCCCCGTGTCTCTCAAGGCTCCCGCCCCCACCCTCCCTGGCCCACCCGCCACCCCCTCTGGGTGTGATCAAAGGCCAAAGTGAAAACGAGATCTGAAACTCCAGCCTGGAAAAGCAGCGAGGCGCTGATGCTGGGATAAGGGAGGATCACCGCTCACCAGCTGGGCGCACCCCCTGGCGCCGCCCCTTCCCTCCCATCACCTCCCCACCTGCATCCCAGGCTCCGTTTGGGGGCATGACCCCGGGGGTCCCCCACCCCATCCACTGCCCCGGAGCAGATGGAGGGGCCTGCTGGGGACACCACCTACACGGCTTAGCTCCTTTGGAGGCAGGCAGCGTCTCTCGAAGGCGCCTCTGAGGGCATGAGCCAGCTCCTGGAGAGTGGCCACCCATTAAACCGGGCGGATGGGGTGCCCGGATCAGCCACTGGGAGGACAGAGCCCGGGTGGACTGGGACTTGGGACCAGTCAGTTTACTGGGGACCGGTTGGGGGGTTCTGGGACAGGGGACTCTGAAAGGAGGGAGGACCACGAGAGAATTAGGAAGGGCGCGATGAAGACAAACTGTACAAAGCATCATGGGAAGACCAGGAGCTCCAGCACCAGAGCAACCCAGTTAAAATCCTGGTCCTGGCACGCCTAGGTCTGTAACCTTGGGCAACTTCCCTGCCCCTCCTTTCCGTCATCTGTAAAATGGGGATAATAATAGAACAGCGTTGTCTGACAAATAGAGAGATTAGGCTTAATGTATGCAAAGCAGCGCATAATTGATAAGTGCGTAATAAATGGCAGCTATTACTCTTGTTGTGGCACTTAGGGAAGAAGAGACAGAAGGCCTGGGAGGACCACAGACCTTATCTAGCGTAGGAGAGATTTGGGGCTGAGTAGTCACACTGTCAGTCTGGTCCACCCAGTGACTGGATGAGGGGATGAGAACAGGAAGAAGAAGGGGAAGGGCAGGCATAGGAGAGATGTCAGAGATAAAGATATGTCATGATCCTGGCCTATCTAGGTCACCAGCTGCACCCCAGGAGTGATGACTCAGCTGGGGAGAAGTCCCCACCCAGAGCTGGTCCCACAGGCTGTGGCCCAGGCCCACAGGCACAGCAGGCACACACTGGGGTGGCCCATGGAGCAATGTTCAGAATCACCCATCTGCTCGGTGGCTCAGGCATCCCCCTACCTCTTTACACCCCAGCTCAGGCGGAGGACCCAGAGTGAGCTAAGGGACTCCCTTGAGGTCAAGGGATTTGCTGAGGTTCATCCCATTCAAGCCCAGAGAGGTCAAGTCACTTGCCCAAGGTCACACAGCTCAGACACGCTAGAGCCAGGAAACCCAACGCTTGCCATAACAGCAGGCTGCCCAGAGCCTGGTTGAAGATGGCGCTAGGGTTTTTGAATCCTGAAACCCCTAAACTGTGGAATGTTCCAGAGGCCCACATTCATGGAGTGTTTTCAGAGCAGGCCTCGCCCTCAGGAGTGGAGAGATGGACCTGCCCTCGTCACCTTGGGGACTCGCCTCATCCCCGAGCCTCCCCACACGCCTTTCCTCCCACTGGGAGCACCTGGTCCTGGCCTCCACACTCCCATTACACCCCTATTTAAAGCTCTCCGGCCTCCTTCAGGCAGCCTCCCTGCCCTGCGGTGCCTCCCTGAGCCCCTGCCTCTCTGCCCAGTGCCTGGGATCAGCACACTTGCTGCTGGGGAGCTGGGAAACCTCTCCGGTCTGTTTTTCTTTCTCATCCGTGTGTGGATATGTGCGCTTCCCATCGCTTATTACTTTATGGCGTCTCCACCCTGCGTGCATGAACTGTTCCCCAGCTGGGCGCCTAGCTCCCCCAGGGTGGTGACCGTGCCATCAACGCCCCCCCCCCCCACCGCCCCACCTCCACCACCCAGCACAGGCCCTGTCCCCGCTTGAGAATCCTAGATCAGATCAGCCTCGCTGTCACTCTTTTGACTTAGGAAACTGATGCCCAAGAGGGAGCCATTCACTCTACAGAAAGTCTTTGCTTGCGGGAGGGATGTTTGAGGCAGTTCCTCAAACAGCCGGCTCTCCTGCTGCCCACAGAATGGGTCTGTTCCGGAGACCGAGGGTCCTGCTGCCCTGAGCACGGCGGGCCGGGTCCACCGGCAGCCCGAGAAGCCCACACACCTGACTGCTCTGCCCACCTCCCTGGCGTGGCATTCAAGGCCTTTCTCAATCTAGCCCCAATCTGCCTTTCATCATAGAAATAAAAAACAATGGTGATGGTGGCGGTTGACATTCATCGGGTGCCTGCTGTGAGGACACCTGGCATGGTTGTCACCTCATTCATTCCTCGGATGACTCTGAGATGGGCTGTCATGGTTACCCTACTGTAGAGAGGGTGACAGAAAAAATCTGAAATGTCCTAGAAAGGAGCCGCGGTTTGAGCCCAGGTCATGTCCCTAACCATCAGGGAACACTGCCCTGTTTGTGGCGGCCTCTCCTGCCAGCCAAGCTAGCCATCCTCTGTCCCAACCCGCCCTGTCATTGCTGGCCACTAACTTTTGCATATGCAGTTCTCCTGCCTGAAGGTTCTCCCCCTGCTTGCCCCTGGGTCCAATTCTGACTCAATCTCGTCAGATGCAGCGCTAACCTCCCCAGTCACCTCCCCAACCCACCACACAGAGTCAGCGCCCTGCCGGCAGCCCTGAGCTCAGACCTCCGTGTGGCACTCACGATCCTAAGGCCCGTCAATGTCTGTCACCCTTGCTGACCCGGGAGCCCAGCCACTTGGCCGGGATGTATTAGAATCATTCGCCTAGTCATCAGCTATTTAATGAGCACCTACTATGTGCCAGGACTTGTGGCGACCAAGGCAGACAAAGCCCTGAGCTCATGGAGCACGTATCTGAGAGGAAAAGACAGACCACGCACATGTCGCAAGGCCTGTGAACAAGGTCATTTCAGAGGGTGATCAATCCTACGAAGAAATTAACAAGAGGATGTTCTAGAGCAGCGGTCGCCCACCGGTGGTCCGTGGAGCAGATGGGTCCCTGAGGTCTGAAAGGTTGGCAACCGCTGCTCTAGAGAGAGCCTGGGCGGAGGGGCCTCTGCTCTTTACCCACGCGAGTCCTTCTCTCAGCCCACCCGGCTCTATCTAATGATCAGCTGCATCTGTCACTCGCTCATTCTTTCACTCATTCACTCATTCATTCAGTTACTCATTCTCTAAGCACCGGCCACGGTGGGTGCCGTCCACCTGCCCTGAACCCAGGGCAGGAGCCTGGGGGTGCTACATGGCCTAGGACATTTCCACTCCCTCTGATCAGTCATGCTTCCTAATTCAATAAGGTGAGAAGGAGCATAATTGGATCATATTTGTTTTGCATCACTGCAAAAACAGAAAATGAAGGGCTGCAGAACCACACCAATTTACTTCATCCGACCTTGATTAAAAGAAAATTAATTGTCGCATCTCTCAGGATCTCACAGGCGGCAGCCAATGGCTCTCCAGGAGACCACAGAGAGAGGGAAAGCAAGCGGCAGAGGCTCCGTGCCCTTTCCTCCAACCACTTCCAGCCACGCGGGTGAGGCCTGCCGCACAGGAGGCTGCCGGCAGATGGAACGGGCCCTGAGCCCTTCCTCCCCTCTCCCCCCCACTCAGAGTGTGCCCCCCCACCCCCACTGCCCAGAGATGATTCTGAGGACGGGGCCCCATCCCAGAGCCCTCCAAGGGCTTCCCTCCCTCCCCAGGGCTGGCAGGCGCCTGGCAGGGGAGCCCCAGGAAGATGCTCCCCAAAGAGGCAGAACCCCTCCGGCTTGCCCCACCCCCACCCCAGGCCGCCCAGCCCGGCTCCGAGAGGGAAGGAAGGGAGGAAGGAGGGGCTCGCTGCCCTGCCCGGGTGAGCCAGGGCAGGGGGCGGGTGTCAGTGGGGAAGAGCATCTCATGAAAACTTAATGCCCCCTTGCAGGTTGTTGATTTTTGTTTGTTTTTCTCTTTTTGCCAGAAGAGAAGCCTCTTTCATTAGCCCAGACTGTCATTACCCGGCATTAAATTTTCATAGAGCAGGGCGCAGGGCGGGAGGCCGGGCAGGGGAGGCAGGCAGGGGGGCAGGCTGGGGCTCCCAGGGCTGGGCTGCTGGGGGCTGGGCCTGGCTCCCCTGGGCTCCCGTCGGCACGCTGCTAGGTCTTCGTAATAATGCCTGCCCTTCGCTGCCACTCACTCTGTGCTAAGCGCGGCCCGTGGACCATCGCCCATGACCTTTCTCCTGCTCTGTGGGGTGTTGTAAGATTACCCCCATTGTATAGATGGGAAACTGAGGCTCTTGCCCATTACAGCCAATAGGTGGTGGTGGTGTCACTGACCACCAGGACATGCATGCACCAGGCTGAGAGGCAAAGAGAGGAATAGGGAGGTGCAGGAGTGGGGGGCTGGGCAGGGACTTGGGGGGTCAGGGGGGTGGCTCTATCTTGGGGGAGCTGCAGGAATCTGGCCCCCAGCCCCATCCCAGGAGGCAAGTGGGTGGCTCCCCTGAGCCCAACGAGGGTCCATGCAGGCAGGGCCTTCGCCCCGCCAGGCAGGTGTCAGGGCCCTCACAATGGTGCACCTGGCGTGGGCGCCAGGCCTGCCCATTCAGCCCAGAACAATCACTGCTCTGCAGCCGCAGGCCCAGTGGCCTCCAGGGGCGGGAGGACGGGAGGGCAGCAGATGGGCCTCGGGTGTCAGATTTCCAGTCTGGGGTGGGGAGGGGGCAGCCCTGGAGAGGGAAGGGGAGGGGGTCAGGCTCCTCCCTACCCCCCAGCAGCCCCTCCCAGCCTCTGATCCTCGCCCCCCCCCCTGCCCCCCAGGAAAGCGAGGGGGCTGGTTGGAGGGGCAGGGTGGGAGAGGGGAGGTGGGTGGGGGGACTGTCTGCCCACCACCACTGCCACCTAGAGCAGGGTGGAGGGGAAACAGGCCCCGAGCCAGGACTGAGCTGATTGGGGGCGGGGAGACTGCTCACAGGCCTGGGGAAGCCTGAGAGGGCTGGGCTCTGGCCCCACCACCATTGGAACAGCTCCCAGGACCCCTCTGGGCCTCAGTTTCCTCATCTGTAAAATGGACGTCTAACCACTAAATAGAGTGGGGCAAAGGGAGGCTTACAGTTGTGAGTACACGAAGCACAGCGTTCAGTCCTGGATGGTTATTTACTAGTTAGTGTATTTTCTCTGCAAACACCTGTAAACCTCCGTTAGCCCCACCCGGCGTGTACTGAGCATGGCTCGTGCCGGCGCCAGGGAAGCAGCATGAACAAAGAGAAGCAAGACCCGCTCCCTGGGACCCGTGTCCTCCTGTAAGAGACACAACCATCGGGCTAAAGGAATTAAACACTTAGCGGGATGCGGAGGGAAGTAGAGGAAGTCCACGAGGGGGTTCCAACTTGAGACAAGAGGTCAGCCCCCCAAAAGGTCTGGAGCAGCCGGCAGCGGTGCCGGAAAGGCAAGGCGGTCCGGGCAGGGCCCAGCAGGCAGGCGCGGGGGAAGGTGCCTGCCTGAGGATGCCGGTGGGGACCAGGCGAGGGGATACAGGTAAAGCGCAGGGAGCAGGGCCGGGCCCACAGTCTCGGCTCCTGTGCGCTCACAGCAGTGCTGCCGATGGCATGTACCGCACTCTGTGCCGGTTTATTTGTCTACCCCGTTGCCTCTGAGCTCCTGGAGGGAGGCATCCACGTCCGCATTTCATAAGGGAGAACACTGAGGCCTGAGAAGGGGAGGGAGGTGAGCGGAGCAGTGTGCATCCAGAACACCACCCGGGCCGGGACCCCCCCCCCCCCCGCCTGTGCTCTGTCCACTGGGTCCCAGACAGACAGAGACTAGGACGGTGCAGTCAGGGAAAGAGCAACCTGCAGCCAGGGCCTGCTCTGCCCGTCTTTGCAGGGGCCTGGGGGGAGGGGGACTCTGACGCACCTGCAGCTGGGAAAACCTCCCTCATCATTCAGCTCGGCTTTGCAGCCACAGGGTGCCTGGGGGTGGAGGCAGGAGAACCTGGGCAGGGATGGGGAGAGTCCAACCCCTCGTGTTACACACAGAAGGGGAAACCAAGGCCGAGAAGACCTTTGGGAAGCCTCTGCCCATCCCTGACCTCGGTGATTGCATCTGTGCAATGGGGCTGGGGCGGTGACAGGAATAAAGTACCAACCGCCCCAAGGAGCGGGCAGCCTCAGCGGCCAAGTGGGAAAGGCCTGCGGAGGGGACCTCCAGCTGCGGGTGCCTGGCCCTCGAGCAAGGAAACACAGGCGCGCGAGGATGCCCGCAGCAGGCATGGGGGCCCAGGGCGGGCAGCTGGAGGGGCTGCCGATGGGGGTCAAGTGCCGGAAGCCGGTCCATCCTTGCTGCCTGACACAGTCGCTGCAGGAAAGAAACATCTGCACAGCATATGTTTCAAGGGACCTGGTGTATATAGCATACTGTTCTTAATATGTTTGCTCCCCTTAGCGCTGTGTGTTTTAACCAAGGTCACCTCTCCGAGAAAGGTTGTTTCCCCAGGTAGGAATTTTTCCCTGAAGTCAGGGAGGGGATGCCTCTCCTAGAAAGGTTGTTTCCCCAGGTAGGAATTTTTCCCTGAAGTCAGGGAGGGCATGAAACTCCTTAACTAAGTGCCAGGCGGGTAGTTAATCACTACAAACAATCATGCTTAAGCTACATAATCTTTACTCCCTGGAATGGAGATAAGAAACGCCCTAACCTTTGTAATAGAAATTGACAGGATTAAAATCAACTGGTATAAATACGGATGTAACAAGACAATAAACAGCAGAGCCTCTCTGGAGATCGAGACCAGAACTTGGCTGGAGATCCTGGCTAGGCTGCTGATCAACTGAACGCTGTCTCCGTGTCATTCCTTCTTCGCCGACTCCGTCTACACCTTTGGGGACCCCTGGACCTGCTGGGGCTGGACCCCGGCATCTGGCGCCCGAACAGGGTTCCCTTAGGTAAGTCCCCCCGTACTTGGGACGGATAGGACTGCACCGTAGGGTGCTTCAGACCCCCCCTATAGAGGATAAGTAGGGTAAGCGGGTAGTTAGGACAAAACTTAGATTGACAGGATGGGTCATACTGAGTCTAAAGAAAAAAGACTTTGTATTAATCTTTTAACGCATATGCTTACTAGCAGAATTGGAGTTAAGGTTACTCCCAGTGAGACAGAAAGTTTTATAGAAGAAGTATGTCAATGGCTTCCAGAGGATGGAACTGTTAATTTAAAAACTTGGGTTGAAGTAGGAAAGCAATTAAAGAAACACCATGAATCTGACGAGGTCCTGCCATGTTTCTTTTCCCTCTGGGAATCAATCTGTGACACCTTGGCACCAGAGGCAAAAACGGTTGAACTTTCTCAAAATTTAAATAGTCCCTCGGCTCCACCCAGAGAGGATACATCATCATTGTCTTCAGCTCAATCTAAAAGCAATTTAGCTATGCCTACTGATCGGGAGGAGAATAAATATCATAAACATGACCATTGGTCCTTTCCAGTCAGTAGAGAGGAGAGTGGCCCTCCCATTCAAAACAGGCTCCCCAAATTAGAAAGGAAGCCTAAACCAGGTCCTGTGGCTCCTAGGAGCTCCATGTCTAAATTTCAAAGGGCGATAAGAGAAGCTGAAGCTAATGGAGATCTTGAATTCTCACTCTGCTTCCCAGTTACATATGAGAATGAGTCTGGTGGGAATAGAAACCCCACCTTGGAGCCTATACCTTACAAAGTACTTAAAGAATTAAAATTGGCCTGCTCTGAATATGGACCTCTAGCTCCTTACACACAAACCTTGGTAGAAACCCTAGCCAGTAAATGGATGACTCCTTATGATTGGTCACAGGTTTGTAAATCCTGTCTCTCAGGAGGCGATTACTTATTATGGAAAACTGAATATGATGATCTTGCTAAGAAAGCTGTAGCCACTAGCGGAAAAACCAGAAAAGGAATAACCCTAGACATGATATTAGGAGAAGGTGATTTTAACACGGCTGAGGAGCAAATGAATATGCCCACAGAGGCACTTACCAAAGTAACCAGTTGTGCAGTAAGTGCCTGGAAATCCCTACCTTGTACAGCAGGAAAAACAACCACCCTTACAGAGGTTAAACAGAAGGTGGAGGAACCATATCAGGATTTCCTTTCTCGCCTCATGCAGGCAGTCAAGAGAGTAATCAATAACAAAGAGGCAGCCGATATCCTAATCAAACAACTGGCTTTTGAAAATGCTAATAATACCTGTCAGGCTTTATTAAGGCCGATTCGCAGAACAGGAACTATAAATGATTTTATAAAACAGTGTGCTGATGTAAGTCCAGCATTTATACAGGGTGTAGCTATAGCTGCAGCTCTCAAAGGGGAGACATACCCTCAATATGTACAGGCTATAGGACAAGCCAGCAATAATATAGGTAATAAAAGAAATATGAACTGCTACTCTTGTGGCTTATCTGGGCACTTTAGCAGAGAATGCCCAAATAAAAATAATAATAATACTCAGGCCAGATGGCAAGCTCCTCGACAGCCTGGAAATACGTTAGGGAATAATATTAATCCTCCAAAAACCATTTGTCCCCGATGTCAGAAAGGATTCCATTGGGCAAAGGAATGTAGATCAAAATACCATAAAAATGGTCGGCCTTTAAACTCTACAAATAGCTCCCAAGGAGGTTATATCCCATCACCTCAATTGGGAAACTTGAGAAGGGGCCAGCCCCAGGCCCCTGCAATAATAGGGGCATCAACCTTCAACCCCTTTGCAAATTTCGATCAGTCAGTGACCTCTTCAGGGCAACCCCAGGCAGTGCAGGATTGGACCTCCACTCAACCACCCATGCAATACTAACCCCAGACTCACCAGTAGTAGCCATTCCTACAGGAGTGTCTGGGCCGCTGCCTGAGGGAACTGTAGGTTTAATATTAGGGCGGAGCTCCACCTCCTTACAGGGGATCTTAGTCATCCCAGGAGTTGTTGATGCAGACTACACAGGAGAAATACAGATTTTACTTTCCCCACCCACCACAACTATACAGATTCAGCCCAACCAGAGAATTGCCCAATTACTCCTGTTACCAATACATAAAATAGGGACAGCTGTTACCCAGGAAGCTAGAGGGGCTGGAGGCTTTGGATCTAGTGATGCAGCATTTTGGATACAAGAAATCCATGCTACTAGACCTACAAAAATTTTACAAATTCAGGGAAAACCAATTGAAGGTCTATTGGATACAGGAGCAGATGTTTCCTGCATAGCAGAGAAGGATTGGCCCTCTTCATGGCCCACGCACACCACCTCCACTTCCCTAGTAGGACTAGGCAAGGCATCTAATGTAAAAAAGAGTTCTCAGATTCTAACTTGGGCTGATGAAGATCAACATTCAGGAACATTCTGTCCCTATGTAATTACGACTATCCCCTTTACATTATGGGGAAGAGATATCTTGTCTCAAATGGGAGTTGTATTATATAGCCCCAGTGATAGAGTAACAGCACAGATGCTAGACACGAGATTTAATCCAGGAAAGGGATTAGGAAAGGAAAGTAATACCTCACACTCCTCGACAGGATCTGTAATTGGGGCCATTGCCCTTAGGACTGCTGATCCCATAGTCTGGAAATCGTCACAACCAGTATGGGTTGAGCAATGGCCCTTAACATCTGAGAAAATATCAGCAGCCCGACAATTAATTGATCAGCAATTAGCAGAGGGACATATAGAGCCATCAAATAGTCCCTGGAACACACCCATATTTGTAATAAGAAAGAAATCGGGCAAGTGGAGACTTTTGCAAGATCTAAGAGCCATAAATGCCACCATGGAAGATATGGGCTCCTTACAACCTGGATTGCCCTCCCCTGTGGCAATTCCACAGGAGTATTGTGTTGTTGTTATTGACTTACAGGATTGTTTTTTCACTATACCTCTTCACCCAGCTGATTGTCAAAGATTCGCATTCAGCATACCATCAGAAAACTTTAAACAGCCTTATCAGAGATATCAATGGAAGGTTCTCCCACAAGGGATGAAAAATAGTCCTACATTATGTCAAAAGTTTGTAGATCAGGCATTGCAAGTTATTAGAAAGAAATTTTCAAATCTATATCTTATTCATTATATGGATGATATTTTACTAGCTCATAAAGATCGGGCTACTTTACAGGAAATTCTTACTCAGACCATCCTTGCTTTAGAAGAACATGGTCTAAAAATAGCCCCAGAAAAGATTCAGACTGAACCTTCTTTTTCATACTTAGGCAGAATATTACATACCTCTACTATCACCCATCAGCCTCTACAATTAAGAAAAGATCATTTAAACACATTGAATGATTATCAGAAACTATTAGGTGATATCAACTGGGTCAGGCCATATCTAAAGATAACCACTCTTGACTTAAAACCTCTATTTGACATTTTAAAGGGAGATTCTAACCCTAAGTCTCCCCGACAATTAACTGTAGAAGGAGAAAAGGCTATAGCAAAAATAGAACAGGCCATCAATAAACAGCAACTACAGTATCTAGATTATTCCAAATCTTGGGCCTTAATTATTCTAGCCACTAAATATACTCCTACAGGATGCTTGTGGCAGGAAGGACCATTAGAATGGATACATTTACCTGTCACTCCTAGGAAGATTGTACCACCCTATCCCTCCCTAGTGGCCACTCTCATTATCAAAGGTAGACGACGCAGTATCGAACTCTTTGGAAGAGAAGTTACTGAGATAATAATACCTTATAAAAGAGAACAATTAGACACACTATTACAATTTGAAGAAGAGTGGCAAATAGCTATAGGTAACTTCCCAGGGCAAATTTTACATCATTTGCCAAGATCACCTATATTGCAATTTCTCTCCCTACATCCGTTTATATTTCCTATTAAATGTTCAAAAGAACCATTATCACCTCCTGCCTCCTTAGTGTTCACAGATGGTTCCTCTAATGGTAGGGCAGTAACAATCATTGACTCAATAACCCATGTTCAACAAACTCTAGAGACGTCAGCTCAGAGAACAGAGCTTTTGGCAGTCATTTATGCTTTTGAACAATTGCAACAGGTTCCCTTTAACTTGTACACTGACTCTCAATATATAGTTAAATTATTTCCTCATATTGAGACAGCCTCTCTCCCACAAGGAAGAACAGCCATTTTCTCTTTGTTAACTCAGCTACAAACTTGCATTCACAAACGAGAAAAGGCTTTCTATATTGGACATATTAGAGCTCATTCCTGCCTACCAGGACCCTTAAGTGAAGGAAATTATCAGGCGGATTTACTAACTTGCCCAGTAGTTTGTACAGCTCTAGAAGAAGCCCGGCGGTCTCATGCCATTCACCATCAAAATGCTTCTGCTCTCCGTCTATATTATCGCATATCTAGAGAAGCTGCTCGAAGTATTGTGCGTGACTGCGGCCATTGTCCTACTCATTTTCCTAGCCCTGCTACTGGAGTTAATCCAAGAGGACTTAGACCCTGTGACTTATGGCAGATGGATATTACTCATGTCCCATCTTTTGGCAAACTTTGCTATGTGCATGTTTGTATTGATACCTTTTCTCATGTTATCCTTGCTTCTGCACGTACAGGAGAAGCCTTTAAAGATGTAAGTCAACATCTATTCCAATGCTTTTCCTACCTAGGAATACCAAGGGCACTTAAAACTGACAATGGGCCTGCCTATACCTCTAGAGCTTTTAAAAACTTATGCTCTACATTCGGCATCGCACATACTACAGGAATACCCTACAATCCTCAAGGCCAAGCAATAGTAGAAAGGGCTCACCAAACTTTAAAAACACAAATTAAAAAATTACAAGAAAATGAGTTTAAATATTCCTCTCCTCATCATGTTCTACAACATGCTCAATTTGTAATTAATATACTAAATGTAGATTCTGAGGGAAATTCCCCGATGTACAGGCATTGGAACCCTGATCTATCTAAACCTAAAGCCCTCGTCAAATGGAAAGACTTGCTTACAGGAGCCTGGAAGGGACCTGATGTACTTTTAACCTGGGGGAGAGGATATGCTTGTATATTTCCACAGGACGCAGACTCACCTGTGTGGATTCCAGACCGTCTAGTCCGACCTTATGTCTCACCGCCCGCCATCTCTGCCTCATCATAGCACACCTGACCAGTGCCCGTCTGCAGCAGATGTGCAGCCCTGAGCTGGAACAATCTGTCCATTGAGAGGATCACATGTGCCTCCGTTTTGTCTTTCCACATGTCCCAGCTTTGCCCCACATCTCCTTTCCTTTTTCCTTTTTTTTAAAATCTAACTACTTGTTTGCTGGTTCTTTGGCCTTTCTCCTTCTTTCCTGAACACAGCCTTTTCTAGAATCTCCCTACCCTACTGTTCCAGGAAGGACACCTCCCTTTTCTGCCATGACTAGGGGGTGTCTAGTATATGTCCCATACATGGAGTTGTCTTGTGCCAAGAGCCTGACATCCTGGGCTGAGAAAGCCCTGTTCCAGGACTCTCCTTTGTCCTGTATTGGCGCCTCTTACCCTTGTGCCAAGAGGGATTCTCTTCTTACAATCCAATTGCCCATAGCTGTTGCCTGAGCTCTCTGTTCATGCTGAGGTTGAAGCCTCATGGTGGCTGGTACCATGGATCTGTCTCTGGCCCAATGGCGTAAGCTGGGCCCTCTCTAGAGAAGAAACCTGAGTTCCCTATGATCAATGCCAAAGCCCCGCCAGCAGGCGAGGGAATCCAAAGGCAGTTGCTGGGCATGGAGGCCAGAGGGACATAGGCTATCAAGGAGACAAAATTGAACCTCACATCACCCTACTTGGCCCAGAGATGGCTGGTAGTCAACGACGGGTAAGACTCCACAGGGTGGGGCAACCTAAGACAGGCACAGTCGGGGGCCAGTAGGAGAAAACTTGGGGTGCAACAAAGGTGGGGCACAGACCCCCCTCCCCAATGGTGCAGGGGCTTGAACACTCGCCCCTTCTGAGGAAGGTCTCCTGTCCCCATGGCTGCTTCCTGCTTCCCATGCCCAGCTCAGATCGGGACCCAGGTAAAGACAGAGACTGGCTGACAGCAGCTGCCCTCTCACTGCAACAGGACTTGTTTCCCATTTCTACCTGGGACCACAGGGAAAGGGGAAGCTGAAGGAAAGGGCTGTGTCAGGATGCTGCCTTCTTCCCTTTCTTCTCCCTCTTTTTTCTAAACACTTCCATGCCTTGTAGTTCTTTTGCTTTCTCTTCTTTTTCTACTACCCTCCATTTTCCATATCAGCTGGATCCAGAGGGCACAGCTTACTCCTCCTCGGACATCGACACCACCATGAACCACGGCCCTGATGGACACTTTGATGCAGTCCTTCAACTTGCAGACGCTTCAGGAAGCCTGTCGCCAGTGACGCCGCCCGCTAGCCAGACCAACAAAGACAATCAAACCAATAACTTGAGGACAGCTGAAATCCCTTGACTGAAGAGGCTGGCAACCTTCTACAGGAATGGGGCTCCTTCTGCGCTCCATCCACTATGTTTATAGCTATGCTCACTATCATTGCTTGCCACTCTTCTTCCGAGACTTAAATGGCCCAATCTGAGAGGTGGCCACTGATTTGCATGCGTGAGCATTTAAAAAATAAAAAAGGGGGAATTTGCCGGAAGCCGGTCCATCCTTGCTGCCTGACACAGTCGCTGCAGGAAAGAAACATCTGCACAGCATATGTTTCAAGGGACCTGGCGTATATAGCATACTGTTCTTAATATGTTTGCTCCCCTTAGCGCTGTGTGTTTTAACCAAGGTCACCTCTCCGAGAAAGGTTGTTTCCCCAGGTAGGAATTTTTCCCTGAAGTCAGGGAGGGGATGCCTCTCCTAGAAAGGTTGTTTCCCCAGGTAGGAATTTTTCCCTGAAGTCAGGGAGGGCATGAAACTCCTTAACTAAGTGCCAGGCGGGTAGTTAATCACTACAAACAATCATGCTTAAGCTACATAATCTTTACTCCCTGGAATGGAGATAAGAAACGCCCTAACCTTTGTAATAGAAATTGACAGGATTAAAATCAACTGGTATAAATACGGATGTAACAAGACAATAAACAGCAGAGCCTCTCTGGAGATCGAGACCAGAACTTGGCTGGAGATCCTGGCTAGGCTGCTGATCAACTGAACGCTGTCTCCGTGTCATTCCTTCTTCGCCGACTCCGTCTACACCTTTGGGGACCCCTGGACCTGCTGGGGCTGGACCCCGGCAGTCAAGGAGAGACAGGAAGCGGTGGCCGGTCATTTGGGAACTCCTCTGTGATTGCCTCATTTCCTTGGTGACGCTCTGCAAGCACAGTCTCCTCGGAGGGGTGGCAAGAAGACTGTGGGCCCTTCCCTGGACCAGGGGGGGGCACAGGCAGACAAGGGCTAGCAACCTGTTAGAGGCAGCACCCATGGGCGTGGGTGTCATCGAGACCTGAGCTCCAGCCCAGGCTCTGCCACTGGCTAGTGTGTGACCCCAGACATGCACGTGGCCTCCAGCCTCAGTTTCCTCACCTGTAAATACTAGTAGGAACCGGCCTCGGTCTGGGAACCATTCGTGCACAGTGAGCGGAGAGACCCGCACCTGCAGGAGGCTCATGGAAGCAGCTGAAGCCTGAAGGGTCAGGGGCAGCCTTGCTCCTGAGCCCCCGGTGCACGGCGATGGAGGGGAAGGCCTGAGGGAAAGCAGGGGTGAGGCCTGGGTGCAGGAAGGTGCCCCAGACCCTCCAAGGCCCAGCTGCCTCCCCAAGGACCCTCACAGGTGGGCTCAGGGCCCGACAGTGCTGCCTTACTCCCAGGAGTGGCACCCACCAGGCAGCATATGAGGACGAGGGCCCCCCGGTCCCCCTTGTAGCCACCCCTGAGCTTGGCTGGGCTCCTTCCCTCCCACCTCCTACTTGCTCATCCTAGGAACCAAGGCCACACAGGCACAGCCCCATTCCCGGCCTGCTGATTGTCTAATGCTCTGCCCCTCAGTTACCGCCTCCTGCGGGAGACATCATCCTGGGAGGCTGCCCTCCTGTGGGGCCCAGAGGCCGGTGGGGTGTCTGGGGTAGGATCCTCACCCATTCAGGGAGGCCCACGGCGGGTCAGGATGGTCCCTGGCTGCTGGCCTCTGAGCAGCCTCAGCTGGGGGTACTCGGCCACCCATGGCCCCGCGAACCTGTCTCTCCCAGGACCCTGATTTCTGGGCCTGGGTAGGGCCCAGGTCCACAGGCTCCCACAAGGCCAAGGATAGGTGCAGGCATATGTGTGGGTGTCTGTTAACACATGTAAGTGATGTGCATGTGTGGGAACGAGTGTGCTAAGGTGGAAGTGCGTATGAATGTATAAACACAAGGACATGAGTGTGTATATGGACAGATGACGGTGTATGTGTGAGTGTGAGTGTGCAAAGATGAATGTGTGTGATAAATGCGAGCACATAGAGGTTCGGTGACACCAATGCTTGCATAAAGGAGTATGCAGATGAGTATGGTTGTATGGACATTAGTGTGTGTTTGTGCATGGCTAAGTTTGTGTTAGACTGAAATGGGATGTGAGAGGGTGTGACTGCGTGCGGGCAGGTTCACCTGAGGCTGGGTCAGAAGGGAGGACCCCCATTGCCAAGCAGGGGAGCAAACTGGGCCTGCCAGTGGTGAGGGGGGTGGGGGAGGGGAGCACCCAGACCAGCAGGCAGGGACCACAAACCGCCAGCCAGAGGCCTGTTTCCTGCTGGGACTGGAGCTCCCCACCTTCCTGTCAAGGGGAAGGGAGTGCTCACCTAGGGCAGGTTGGGCTGGCTGCAGATGCAAAAAGACTTAGTGCTGGTTTGCATATTTCATTTGCATGTATTTCCATAAGGCCCACTGATTGGCTCTTTGAAAGCCCCCAATCCCCCTCAACCCCTGCCTGCTTGCAATGGCCCTGACTGGGGGGAAATTCTGGCTGGGCTCTGCTTGACAGGGGGCTGAGGCTAGCCCGCAGGTCGCCTCTGGGTGGGCCTGGTGCTCACAGAGAAACAGGCCCTCAGGGATCGCTCACTAACACAGAACAAATAACAGGCCTCAGTCTCACCTGACACCCAGGATGTGCTCACCGGCTATTCTGGCTATTCCGTCAATGAATGAGCAAAGTTGTGAATGGGGCAAAGCAGGTGACAGTTACCTGGGCTTCTCAGAGCTTCAGGTAGGGTCTTAGCGATGGGGTCCTCAGAACCTCTGAGATGGGGCAGGCCCCCTCAGCCACTGTGGGTGGAGGCCAGGGAATCGGAGGGCTGGGTCAGAATCCTTCCCCAGCTCTGCCTCCTGCCTCTCCAACATCCCTCCCCTCCTGCCCCAGCCCTCACACTAACATAGGATTAGAGGCATGACCTTCTCCCTTCACATCAGGCCAGGCACCTGGTCATGCATTTTTGGAAACACTCTGATTCCCCAGGCCTCTGAGCGTCCCAGTGCCCACAGGACAGGCAGCAAGAGATGCGAGTTCTCAGAGAGGAGGAAAGGACTGAGACTCCAGCAAAGGGTGAGGGTGAGTGTGTGTGTGTGTGTGTGTGTGTGTGTGTGTGTTGGTGTGTACACACATGGATATGCCTGCCCAGTCAAAGGCACACTCACTGCTGTGGGTGTGCGTGACTCTATACAGGGGTGAAGAAGTGCACCTTGGGTGTGAAATGTCTGTGGACCTGCAGGTCCGTGTGCACAGGTGTGCATATGTGTGTTGCGTGCCTGTCTCAATAATGCGTCAAGGAAAATAGAAGTTTTTTATGTGAAAAACCTATATGCACCCTTTCCATTTGTCTTTTCACCTAAATTACCTAATTTTCCTTATAGTAAACAATACAGTTTGACAATGAGGGCACCTTGGAAGTTCTCTTTTCTCAGAAACACATGTCACATGTGTGTGTAAACATGTGCACCTGAGTGGCTATATTATTGGCATGTACACATGTGTGGGCACGTGTTATAAATGTGTGTACATGTACATACACACATATTGACTATAAACATGCTTGTGTCAACACTCATGGGTGCTGCATCCACGTTGAGGCACTCACTTGTCCACATGCACTGTTTGCCCATGTGCTTACATGTGGCTCCTATGTGAGCTGTGTGCCCGTGTGCATGTGTGAACACAGCACTGCACTGGCAGACCGCTTGGCGTGGGGGTTCAGGGGCCCCATGGGGACATGTGTGCGAGTGCACGGGGAGCGCATGACCGTGTGCAGTAGGTGTGTGCAGAGTACAGCATGTGTTTGCATATGGGGAGTTGGGGATGTTTAGTAATTAAATCCCTTTTCATCCTTCTGCACCTGTCTCCTTCTGAAAGCTGAGAGAACAGACGTCCAGCGGGACAAGGGCTGGATTGAATACAGCCAATTCTGAAATATTTATCAGCTTGCGACTCCGCTCAATGGAGGAGAAGGAATGCCAGCTAATCCGCCCAGCAGTGCTCACGGCAGGGACATTTTTCAACGGGGACTTCTTGTATTTCAACGACTGCTCACTCTGTCCAAAAATGGACGAGTTTTCATCTGGGCCCAGGCAGGATTCTCCAGAAAGCTCAACAGGGACTTACGGGGCAGAGACCAAACCTGAGCACTTGCCCCTGCGTTCCCGCGGTCCCTGCTCCCCCCTTCCTGGGCCCCTCCTCAGGCAGAGACCTGGTGAACCCGCAGACATTCATGGTGGCCTGTGCCACCACCATTTATGGGGCCCTCGCTGTGTCCCAGGGACTGTGTGTAGGGCTTTGCAGACACTCTCATCTAATCTTTGCAAAATCTCAGTAAGTGCCAGGTGTCACCCACTTCATGTATTAAAGAATGGAAATTTAGAACAAATAAGGAAACTGAGGCTCACAGCAATGAAATAACTGGCCCAAAGTCACAAGCTACTTAGAGGAGGAGCCAGGGTTTGAACCCAGGGAATCAGGCACCCCAGCTCTAACTCTTAACTGCTACACCTGTTCCCTCCTAAGTGGATGATTAAGGAAAGCTACTGTGAGCACTGTGTTGAAAAGAATTCCGAGTCCGTATCTGAGATCAATGGGAAAGAGTGGTGTGATCCATTAGCGATGTCTGCGATGGTGACGGAGGAGATGGCTTCCACCTTTGCTATCCCTGATCTCACCCCACCCAAGCCTGCTCACCACGAAGCCTTCCCTTCTTATAAATGCTAACTCAATTCCGCTACCCACCCAGGCCAAAAACTTCCCAGTCTTCCTTTGCATCCCTTTCTCTACACCCCATATCCAACCTCTTGGAAAATCCTGGTGTCTCTACTTTCTAAAGGTATCCAGACCCCGACCACAATTCACCATTCCCCTGGACGCTGCCCAGCCGGAGTCATTTCTCTCTCCGCTTATTGCAATGGGCTCCTAAGCAGTCTCCCTACTTCTGATCTTGCTCCTTAAGGCCCAGAGTGAAACCTCTAAAACCATATTCATATCACGCCTCTCCTCTCCTCAGGGCCCCCAATAACTCCCACCTCACCAGTGTGAAAGCTAAGCTCTTTACATCCTCCATACAGCCCAGCCTCATCTACTACTCTCTCCCTACTCACTCAAGTTACACTGGTTGGCTTGCTCCTCCTTAAACCAACCAGTCCTGGCCTCTTTTCAGGGCCTTTGAACGTGCTGTCCTTCTGCCTGGATCTCTTCCCGCAGACACTCAGGCAGCTTGCTTCCGCGCCTCCTTCAGGCTCTGCTCAAGTGTCATGTTATTAGAACCACCCTATGGGAAACTTCCTTCTTCTGGGTCTGGCACACCCTTTCCCCCTCAACCTGTTTTATTATTCTCCATAGCTTTAATTTGACATTCTCTGTATTTATTAATTTCATTCATTTCAATATTTGACAAATACTTATGGACTATTTGGGCCAAGGCACTGGTCTTTCAGCACAAATCAGTTTTCGGCCATTTGACTATGCTGTTCCTAGGTGTGGTTTTCTTAGGGTCTCTTCTGTTTGGGGTTCATGAGACTTTTGGGACTTGTGGGTATAAAGTTTTCATCCAAGTTCGAGTTTATTTAGCCAACATTTCTTCAAATATCTTTTCCCACCATCTCCTTCTGGAACTCAATTATACATATGTTAGACCTCTCAAGGTTCCACCAATCACTAAGGCTCTATTAGGTCCTCCCACCCTGTCTCCCCCCACACCTCTGTATTTCATTTTAGATAGTTTCTATTGCTATGACTTTAAGGTTGCTGATATTTATTTCAACAGTGTCTAAAATTCGTTGTATTTTTCATTTCACATATTGTATTTTCACCTCTAGAAGTTTGAGTCCTTCTTATATTTTTCTTTTCTCTCATGATGTTTATGCTTTCCTCTACCTTCTTGAATATGAAAGGTGTATTAATGATAGTTGTTCAAAATGTCCTTGTGACATTTCTGGGTCTATCTCTATTGATTGATTTTTCTCTTGGTTGTGTGTCATATTTTTCTCCTTTGCTTACTTGGTAATTTTTTAATGTGCTGGACATTTTTAAATAAGCTTTTTATTTTGGAATAATTTTAAATTTACAAAAAAGTTGCAAAGACAGTACAGAGAGTCCCATATGCTCCATATTCAGTTTCCCCATCACCAATATCTTACATTACCGTGTACTTTTGTCAAAACTAAGAAACTGACATTAATGGTACATTATTATCAACTAAACTTACTGTATTTGGGATTCACCATTTTTTCCCAGTAAAGCCCTCTTTCTATTCCAGGATCTAATCTGGAATATCACATTGCATTTAATTGTCATGTCCACCTCCCTCCACCCCCACCCCCGCCAATATCCTCTGGTCTGTGACAATTTCTTAGTCTCTTCTTATTTTTCATGACCTTGACTGTTTTGAGGAGTACTAGCCAGGTATCCTATAGAACAGTGGTCACCAACCAATGGTCCGCGGACCACTGGTGGTCCGTGAGGTCCGAAAGGTTGGCGACCGCTGCTATAGAATGTCTCCCAAGCCGGGTTTCTCTGTTTGTTCGTTTTTCGTGATAGTAGAGTTATGGGTTTTGGAAAAAATACCACCAAGGCGACGTGCCCTTCTTATCACATCATACTGTGGGTTAGATAATAGCCACATGTCATCACTGGTGATGTTAACCTCCATCACTTGGTTAAGGAGATGCTTGTCAGGTTAATCCACTTTAAGTTTACCATCTTTTTCTTTTCCTAGTCTAGCGTTTAGAAGCAAGTCACTAAGTCTAGCCAACACTCCAGGGATGGGGATTAAGCTTTACCGCCCGTAGGAGGAATATCTACATATATTGTTGGGAATGCTTCTGTAAGAAAGATTTACCTGTTCTTTCATCCTTTATTTATTCAATCTTACATTTCTATCCGAAGGGACTCATATATTTAATTTTATGCTTTGGATTATAACCCCATACTAGACTGCTTATTTTATTATACGAATTGTTCCATCTTTGGCTACTGGAGCTCATTCAGGTTGGTGCCTGCATCCCTTTGACATGCCCATACCTTTGTTTTTGGAGCGCTTCCTTATTTGCAGTCCTACAAGACAGTCTGGCTCATCTTCTATTGTCCCTACTTTGGTCGTAAAATCTTCTATTTCTCCTTTTAATGGAGAATGGTATTAAAAATAAAGATCTGGATGGGGGTGCTTGTTTCTACTAGGGTGTCCTTGCTTCAAGGCCCTCTCAGCAGACATAACCCATTTATACAAACATACTTATAACTACTTCCGCACCTATCCGTCTGTATCCACATTACACTAAACATTAATTCATACTAATGTTTCCAGCTCTAGTCCAGAGTTCATTCTAACTCTCTCTTCTGGCTTATCTGTAATCTCCCTCTCCAATCACAAGAAACTTGGCTCCCACCATCCACCATCCATGTACTGATTTGTTCAACCAACATTTTAAATTTCACATTGTTGACGACTGGATTTGGTTGTATTCCTTTAAATACTGCCGGCGTGGTCCCAAGATGCCGCTAGGTGACAGGGAATTGCGTTGATACCATCAGAAAGACTTGCTTTCAGCTTTGTCGGCGTTCGTTCAGAGCAGCCTTGGGTTCACTGGACTCCGCTAGGAAGGCAATGCCCCTCCCAGGACTCTGCCTAATGCCCCAGGTAGTGGGAGGTCGCTCCACGCTGGCTGGTGTGAGAGGGAACCGCTCCTCACATCCCAGCACGCGTTCTCTGTGCAGCCTTCCCTTCCGGATTCGCCCCACAGATTCTAGGCACTTGGCCTCCCTGAACTCCAGATTCTCCTTCAACCTGGTGAGGCCTCCAGGCTCTATTTGGCTCCCTCCTCCCTTCCCTGTGCTCTGACCTCTGACCTGGTACCTCTCTCTCTGGGCGGTAAGCTGGGGGTGCCCGCAGGGCTTGCCTCATTTGTTTCCCTTCCCTTAGGGATCCGTGCCCTGTGCCGCCTGCTGCCCAGTGCTGTAAACCATGGTTTAATAGATTTCACAGATTCAAGGAAGTCCAGTTTTCTAGTATGTTCAGGTGAGAGGACACATCCAGTCCTGATACACTGTCATGTCAAAAGCGGAAGTGCAATCACTGTTCTAGGCACCAGGGACACAGTAATCAGCACACAAACAACAAACCGCTGCCTGTGAGGCTCAGACTCTAACGCCGGGGTCAGCAAACTGCTGGAAAAGGCCAAATAGTCAATATTAAGGTTTTGTGGGTCAAGACGCAAAATCCAGTTATAACCACACCCCTGCAACCCGGAGTGTGCCACGCACCCAGCGGTGACAGTGCCACATGCAGTCTCCGCTACGACTGCTCAGCTCCACGTGGCAGTGGGAAAGCAGCCACGGACAGCACGGAAGTGAATGAACACGGCTGCGTTCCGACACAGCTTTAGTTATGAATATTGAAATTTGGATCGCATGCCATTTTCACGTGTCACAAAATACTATTTTTTTTACTATGATTAAAACCATTTAAGAATGTGAGAACTGTGCTTAGCTCATCAGCCATACATGAGTAGGCGGCGGGCCAGGTTTGAAGCACTGTGGTTTGCTGACCACTGACCTAGGGGGCGCAATAGAAGATAATCAAGGTAAATAAGTGAAGTATATGGTATTTTAGATAAGAATACATGCCGAGAAGGGAAAAAACCAACAAAGCAAAAAGTGGGGGAGGGGGCAGGTGAAACCTTAGGTAAGATGTCCAGGGTAAGGCTCACTGAGAAGGCGACTTTTGTGTCAAAACCTGAAGAAAGTGTGAACCCCTATGTTCATAGCAGTGCAATTTATAATAGCTAAGACTTGGAAACAGCCTATGTGCCCATCAGCAGATGAGTAGGGGGATAAACTATGGTACATCTACACAATGGAATACTATGCAGCAATAAAAAGAAAGGACTCTTACCATTTGCAACAGCCTGGATGGACCTGGAGAGTATTATGCTGAGTGAAATAAGCCAGTCGGAGAAAGATAAATATCACATGATCTCACTCATATCTCACATGTGGAATCGAATGAACCAAATAAACTAATGATCAAAAATAGACCCAGTCATAGAAGCATGGACAGACTGTTGAACCTCAGAGGGAAAGCAGGGGAGGGTGGGTGGGAAGAGATCAACCAATGACCTTGTATGCATAGATGCATCACCTGTGGACACTGACAATGGGGATGAGGGGGGAGGACGGGAGTGGGCTGGAGGAGGTTAATGGGGGCGAAAGAAGGACCTAAGTAATACTTTCAACAATAAAGATTAAAAGGAGCCCGGCCGGCATGGCTCAGGGGGTGAGCATCGACCTATGAACCAGGAGGCCAGGGTTCGATGCCCGGTCAGGGCACGTGCCTGGGTTGCGGGCTTGATCTCCAGTGTGGGGTGTGCAGGAGGCAGCCAATCCATGAATCTCTCTCATCATTGATGTTCCTCTCTCTCTCCCTCTCCCTTCCTCTCTGAAACCAATAAAAAAATATTTTTTTTTAAAAAGGTAGGAAAAAAGAAAAGTAAAAAAAAAAAAAAGACAGTGTGAGAACGAGCTCCCTGGTATTTACAGTAAGCGAGAGGTTATTTGCCGTTGGTCTGACATCTGCCGCCCTGACCAGACTGAGCTTCTCAGGAGCAGAGACTGCCTGTGTTCCTGTCTGGCACATACACACACACAAAAACAACCCCACGTGTGTGTGTGTGTGTGTGTGTGTGTGTGTGTGTGTTACCTGACTGACCAAACGAATCCCTAGGCAGGTGACACAGGCAGAGCTGAGCTTGAATTCCGGCTCAGTCAGTCCCCTTCCCGCTGTGGAGCCCGGGACAAGCTTCTCCGCCTCCCCGAGCCGTGGTTTCCTCATCGGTGAGATGGCGCATCCCACCAGGCGCGGTGGGTTGTATGTGACGACATAGGGAACGTGTCTGGGTCGCCCTGACGCCCGGTGACAGGTCACCATGTGATCAGAGAGAGACAGAAGCCCTGCCTGGGTCTGTGAGGCGGGCGGCCTGGGCTTCCTGCCCTGAGTCCATCCCTCTGCCCACGAGGCCTTGGACTCTCCACAGCTGGGCCCCGAGCACAGGGACTCCCCGCCATTCACCACAGGGAAGTGGGCAGGGCCAGGAGCACTGTGCCAGGAGTCCCAGGCCCTGAGTTCTGGTCCTGCCTGCGTCACTGCCTCCCTGGAAACCCTGGGCAGGATGTGATCCCTAAGGGAAGGAAAACAAACTCGACGGGCCCACAACTGCCCCGCTGACCGCCTGGAGAGGTGCCAGGCCGCAGCTCAGGGAAGGGAAAAGCTAGCACCCAGTGGAGCCAGCTCCCAACCAAGCCTCAGGCTCCAGCAACACGCTGCTCTGCTCCCCCGGCGCCCCGCCAGCTCCCCGTGGAAGGGATGGGAGGCAAGAGACCCAGGTTCCAGTCTTTCCATTGTCACGCCCAGGCCCCAGGACCCCAGATGGTCAGAACCAGAGGCTGGTGCTGCCTGCAGATAGGGCCCTTCCTCGGCTCCTCATTCAGGCCACTGTCCCCTCCCGGCAAGGCCTCCCCGCCCCACCCACACGGAAGCCCTGGTCGCCGTCACTACTCCTTGTCCTACTGCCCCCATAGGCCTTCTCTCTGCTGCTTCCCTTCCCTGTTGCTCCTGTCTTCCCGGCAGACTGTCATCTCCGTGAAGGCAGTGCTTGCGGTGGTCCGGTCATCACGGTGTCTCCAGCACCCGGGACAGCACTCCTTCAATCCGCCTTCCCCATCACCCAGGTGGGGGGCTAAGGACCACACCAGGGGAGGGGCCCGCTGAGGTCTCATAGGGACTTTGAGGCACAGCAGGGCTTGAACCCCGGGCTTGTTTCCCTGCTGCACACGGCTCCTCTCTGAGCCTCAGCCTCCACATCAGGACAATGGGAAGCGGGTCCTCCGTCCACTCTCATCCAGGGCGCCAGCTCCCGTGAGCTGAGGCTGGGAGGTGGCGGGGATGACCTCCTCTGAGCCACCGAGCAGGAGGCCTGCCATGGGGAGGGTGTCTGAGCCTCAGGAGACCCGAAGGCCAGGACCAAGCACCGGCACCGTGCCTGGCTCGGAGCGGAGCTGCAGCCAGTGGTGCCATTTCTATTACTATTGTTACTGCCCTGTCCACCCTCGCGACGGCTCTGCGGCTCGCCTACGGCCATGTGTGTGCAAGTGCTTTGTTCTTGTGAAGCTACACCCGGTGCAAACGGTGAGGGGCCCTATTTTGTTGTTATTACCAATAACAATGATATCACCAACTTGTATTTGCATAGACTTCCCTTCAAAGGGTCTAATGGCAATAGTATAAATCCGTCCTCGCTGACAAGCAGTTCAGGGGCAGGAAGCAGGGAGGACTCCAACCTGTCCGTCCAGGACCTGGAGAGGTGGGAGGGGGGCGGCCGTCCAAGGGCTCACAGCCAGTGGCCCAGCAGTGCCCCCCCCTGCCACCCCCAGGGCCCAGAGAGCCCTCCCTCCCCTGCTTCCTGGGTCTGCTGGCCAAAATCCAGCCCACGGCCCCCAGAACTTGGCTGACTCTTCCAAAGCAGGCCCCTGGGGAGCCCCCAGCCCCTGGGGAAAGGGACAAGTCAAGGGCAGGCCTGGCTGGGCTGGGTCTGGTGCTGTTAAAGTCACGGTGCCCAGTCAGCCATTAGCCAGCCCCTCGGGACAGACGGTCGGAGCATTAAAAGGGGCTCAGCCCACAGGAGCCGCACGGCTGTCACATTCCCAGCCCCAGAGCCTCCCTCTGCAGGCCCTGGGCTGGCAGCTGAGCCAGACCCGCCCACGTCCTATCCTCTCCCTCGAGGCCCAGCCTGTGCCCACGTGAGAGCTGGGTGAGGTGCCAACTCTGGGGAGCTCAGGGGGCCACAGAGGGGCCTGGAGTCAGCCTGTGACCGAGGTCAGTAAAGCCAGCACCTTCTTTGCACCCTCTGAGCCAGGCCCCTTGCCCGGCGGCCGGGGCTGCAGGCAAAAAGCAGGCCATTGTCTGGGCATGTTCATAATCGGTTTAATTGCGTATGGAGACAGATAACCAGGCCATCCCAGGGGAGGTGGCGAACTAAGCCCATCGGAGGCCGTCAGGGGAGCTTCTGGAGGAGGCGACCCCAGTGCTGGCCAGGGGCGAAGCAGAGTTCCAAAGGACAGAGGAGAACGGGTCCAGGCGGAGCACCTCATCGATAAAGTGAATAACAGCGTCCAGCTCACAGGGCTGCTGTGAGTTTCATAAGAGGGAGGGGAGGGAAATCTGTTCTTAAGCGTGAATCACAGGACACGTGGGGAAGGCCCTTAATAGAGACAGGGGGCCGAGGTCCCCAGGCCTCCTCGGTGCCGGGGCTATTCCCAGGCCTCACGTGGCCATGGCTCCTGCTGTGTCCACCCGGAGGGCCGAGGTCCTGCAGGAGTCCCAGGTCACAAAGCCCAGCCTGACGATGCCGGGTCCTAGGCAATCGGACACTCTCACCCAGGCCCCCGGGAACAGACGTGGCTTTGTCCGGAGCTCAGTCCTCCTGGTTCAGGCCTTTGGTTCTTGCCTGTTTTCATCCTTACCTTGATGGTCACACTTGACATAAACCTAGATGTGACCTTGATGGCCTCTTACAGGCATGATTAGGATCTACCGGCCTCCTGCCTTGGGCTACACTGAGGGAAATACTCCTTTTGGTATGATTCAACCGCCGTTAGGAGCACTACCCTTGATGACTGTGATCACCGCCATTGTCATTACCACCGTCACCAGCCTTACCACAGGCAACAACCACCACCACCCCATTACAACCACCGCCATGATCACTGCCCTCATGACCACCACAAACACCACCATCACCATGACTGCCAATACTACGACCTTCACTAATATCACCAGCACCATCACAACCACCACCACCACCACCAATTATCACCATTACCATAACCACCATTACCACCATCACCACGATCACCATCACAACCACCACTATCATCACCATCACCACCACCGTCACCATCACCACCATAATCAACACCACAACCATAATCACCACAACCACTATGAACACCCTCCCACAACGACCACTATGACCACTGCCATCATCACCACCACCATCACTATCAATACCACTGCCATCGCCACCACTACCATTGCTATTACAACCACCACCATTACCGCCAGCACAACGACCACTACCATCACCACTGCTATCACCACCAAACCCACCACTATCATCACCAGCATCATCATCATCACCATCATTATCCTTATCGACATCCACATCACCATCTACCACACCATCTTCATTTCACCGTCATCATCACCTTCCCATTCTTCCTCATCTTTCTCAGTCATCATCACCACCTTCATCATCAGACTACACTGCCACCAGCATCTTGTCATCTGACGTTACCAAAAACAGCCCCTTTTAACGCCCACCCCCCCCCCCCAGGGATCAACTGTCACAGGCCTGGTCCCTGCTCGCTGGGGATGAGCATGTGGGTGGTGGGTGCTAGGAGTCCTTCCTTCCCTGCCACTCCTGCCGTAGCCCCTGAGCCCCGGCCAGAGGAACCCTGAGCGCTCCCCCTGGGCTCCTAGCGCTTCTCCTTCTCCGTGGGCTATGCTCTTGTTGCCTCTGGGCCCTGCTCTGTCCGTTCCCTTTGCTAGGGATGGTTTTCCTCTTGACACCTCCATGGTGATGACTTAAGAGCCAGCCCCTCCGGGAACTGTTCCACCCCCACGTCTAGGGTGAGAGGCTGCTCTATCCTTCCAGGACCGGTGGTGCCCCCTGAGGTCAGGAGCCTCAGCACCCATCCCCTTGTCCGACTGCTTTTCCGTCTGCCCCACTGGAGGGTGAGCTCTTGTGGGGGGGCGGGGTGCATTGGGGGGGTAGGCAGGGAGGAATCCTCCGGCTTCATATCCAGCCCCGAGCCTGGCTCCAAGAAGGAGCTCAAGAAATATTTGACTAAATGAATGCGTGTTAAATAAATGTAGAAAATGTTGCAAGTCATGAATCTGAGAGCTTTTGGCAGGAAAGAAGAGGGGGACGTGTTCTATACACCCTGGTGGGGCCCGGGTGGGGCGGGGGGCAGAAACAGGGAGCAGGCTTTGGGGGGAAGGGAGGAGCTTGGTAAAACTTGCCTGGAGTGGGGAAGCCCAGCTCCGATACACGCCTCACACCACAGCCTCTGGGCCCGGGTGTTTGGGAAAGTGGGGTCAGGGGTTCAACTGCCCACCAGCCTGGCCCGCTCCTCTGGGACCCTCAGCCCGGGGGAGGCGGTGGGTGGGGGCGGGCCCGCCCCCTTGCAGCCACGCGAACCGCGGCCTCCAGCCGACCCCTTTAAGACAGGCGGGCGGCTTCCCTTTGCTTGTTGAAACTGTTCGGTTTTCGGACAGGACAGAGGAGGGGGGCGGGGGGAGGGCACACCTGTTGTGGAACTTGAGAGAAGGCTTATTTATAAATGTTCAGGGCTCGGGATTCTTGCGGAGCCGATGTCCGGAGGGGAAGGTCACCAAAATGCTTGTTTATAAAAGCAACAGCAACTGGGAACACCATAAACGGGCTAAACGATGAAATTAACAAGCTCGCCGAGGCGGGGCATGGCGGGGCACGGCAGGGCCTCCGCTGGCCAGGGCGCCACCGCCGGGCAGAGCCCCAAGCCGGCCTCCGAGCCAGGGCCCTCCCCGGCCCCCGCCGCCCTGCCCGCCCCCCGAGGCCCAGCCTGGCCTTCGTGCCACCCCCACCCCACACCCACCCCTGCCCCGTCCCCACCAGGGGAGACACGGCCCACGTGGCAGCTCCTCCGGGCACAGCACTTGCTATGCCACCCTGGAGAGGGGCAGTTCTCCCACCCACCCCCAAGCTGGGCACTTCTGAACCCCCACTCTCCCCGAGCCCCTTCAATGTACCATGTCGGTGCCAAATGGGGTTTTTGGTGAGGGCCTTGGGGGGCTCTCAGAGGCCAGATGCAAGCCTCTAACCTGCCCGCGCCCTGCCCAGGGGTGGTCCTGGCAGACCCCTGGAAGTGGCCGGGGGCGGGCGCTTCCCCGTGCCCACCCCCTCCCGGCCCTGTCTGTCCAGTTCCTGGTTTCAGGAAAGCTGTGTTTTCCTTGGGTGACTGATGGCTGAACAGGTGGCTTCTGGGGGAGAGAGTGTCAAGTGAACAGCGCCCGGGAGAAGTGGCCCTTTTACGGCTCACTTTCGCTGCTGCCGGCCGCGGCTGCTGACAGCACCCTGGCCTCCCCCCAGCGCCCGGGGGAGGGCTGTGCCCGGCTGGCCGCCCACCCCGGCTGCAGCCCACCCGCCGGGCCATCTGCACAGAAGTCCTGGCTGAGGGGGCGTGAGGACAGCTGAGGGGACACGGAGCCCGGCCCTCCTGGGCACCGTCACACGCTGACACCCATGCACGCGGGGCACATGTGACCGCAGACGTGGGGAGGACACCGTTCCCCTGGACCCAGAGCACCCGCCCCCGCCTCCCAATTTTCCACTGAACTCGGCAGGTGGCCACAGCGCTCCGTGCCCAGCAGTGAGCGCGGACAGAGCCGGACCCACACGCACGGCCACGCGGGCCGGCCCTGCTCTGTGCGCCCTGCTCCCCGCCGGCCCCTCCCTCGGGACCCTCAGCGCGTGTGCCTGTCTCGGGGACTCTCACAACCTCTCTCCTCCCCCTTCCTTTTCTCTGTCACCTCGGAGTCTGTCTCTGTTCCCCTTGTTCTCCTCTTGGCGCGCTCTCCTCCCTCCCTTTCTCTAGACAAATCTGTCTGCTTTTGTGTCCCTCTCCCTTCTCCTCTCCCTCCTCTCTCTGCCTCTCTGGCTCTGTGTCTGGCTCCCTGGTGCTCCCACTCCCTCTGGCTCTCTCTGTCACCCGCCCCCCGGCCGGCCCGCGGCCTCCCTACACAGGAGGGCCCATCCTCCAGCGGCAGCGGCAGAGCTATTTTCTCCCTCAGCCTCACGCCTCAGAATCTCTGAGAGCCGCCACGCTTCAGCCTGGCCCTGGCTGGGGGCTCCGTGGGGTGCCGCTCTCTGGAGTGGCTCGGTCCCCGTGGCCCATGGAGGACCCGCACACCTCCCCGGCCCTGGGCACAGGCCGGCCTGGCTCAGACGCCTCTTGGCATGAGCTAGAAGTGGGTGTGAGATCTGGGTAACTCTGCACCCAGCCGCCCAGGCAGTGGGACTGTGGCTAAGGGAGGGGCGCTGCCAGAGTTTCTTCAGTGTCATCCTTGGCCACTATAGCGAGCTCGCCGGGCGTGCCCAGCGCCCTGAGAAACCCACTGAGCAGGCTGGTGCCGGCTGTCTGCACAGGGCTGCAGCTTCCGAGGAAGGGACGCCAGGCCTCTGCTGGGTCAGCCCTAGGGGCCAGGGGAAGGCTGCTCAGAGGTGAGGGACCCAGACACCTGGCCCGCCTGGGCCAGGCCAAGAGGGCAGAGCCTGGAAGAGGGACCCGGGGCACCCAGCCTAGAAAGGGCCCTGCCCGCACCCCAAATTTAGAGGCCCCCGGTTCCCCATCAGCCCCTCTTACCAGCTCCTGACTCTGCAGGAGGTGGAGGGGTCCATTCCAGCGACAGGAGGGGGTGACACCCTGGGCGGGACAGGGCTTGCTCCTGAGGCCCCAGACAAAGGGAAGACGGGTCCAGGAGACCGCCCCCACCTTGCCTGAAACCACCCTCCCCAGCCCCTTTGACTCCCACTTTTCTGCATGGGCCTCATCCAACACTCAGTGAATATTCACTGAGCACCTATTATGTGCCAGGCACTGCTCCAGGTGCCCTGATAAAGCCGGTCTAGAGAGGGAGAGACAATGAGCAAAAGAAAACAAATATTTGGTTACCAGCTGAGATCAGCTCAGAGAAGGAGGCGAGGGCACGCTGCTATGGAGATGAACAGGGCGCTTCCTTGGAGGGGAGGTGGCCGGAGGCCTTGCGGGGGTGACACATGAGCTTCAAGACCCTCCCTTCACCCTGGAAACACCGCTCCTCCAGGTGAGAAGCCAGGAGTCCCAGGCAATACCTCATCACAGACGGGGCCTTCCCATGGCAGATTAACAGTTTTTTAAAACTTCGGAAGTAAGTTAACTGGTTGAAGACCTACATGTACCAAGCACCCCACAGTTTTCGTGTATGTATTATCTCTTTTACTATAGAGAACAACCTAGAGGTCAACACTAGTAACATCAGACTTTTAAATATGAGAAAACGGAGGCCCAGAGAGGTTTACTGTCACTCAGCTCCTGGAGGCAGAAGCAGGACTGGTGAGAGTCCCGCCTCCCCCTTCTCCCAGAGTCTCCATCGCCTTGGGCACCGTCTCTGGTCCCAGGGAACAGCAGGGTAGCCAGTCCCCTGGCGGAGCAGGAAGAATTGGAGGAAGAAGAGGGTTGTCGTCCCCCACCCCTTTCCAGGGCATCTGTTCCCAGTCAAGCCCTCAAGACTGGCCCCCAGCCCCTCTCATCTTCCCCTCTACTGTGGCCTGTGGACTCCACAGTCTCCCAAATGCTCCCAGATGGCTCCCAGCCCCCGCCCCCCAAGCCCAGGCTCCTGTACCCTGAGGCACACTGGGGAGCGAGGCCCCACCCCAGTTATCAGGTTGCCTTTGTCTTTTCCAGACAACCATTAGCAATTACCTTTCAGCTCCCCTGGCCCTGGGCTGACATGGAGGTCCCATCCCCAGTGATTTGGGGAGGAGGGGGGTTATTACAATTCACAAAACCTTAAATTAAGGGTGAATAGGGGGAGCGTGGCATGCCACTCCTGAAGGCTGCGGCGCAGACTGGGGGGGGTGATGGCAGTGTTATGCTCCCTGTCGATGGTGGAACTGATGGGTGTGTGGATGGTGGTGAAGACGAGTTCGGCTGGCACCTGCCCAGGGTCTTGCCTGCTGGGTATAGATAACCACACCCCAAATATCTCCTTGTGTCTGTAGGGTTTGCAAAGGCCAAAGTGGGACTTGATTTAGACGGGCCGGGGGGAAAGGGGTGTGACCGGGGGTCTCCCTGGGGAATGAAGTCGAGCTGGAGTGTGGAAGGACAGCCAGCCAGGTGGCGTGGGAAGGGAGGGATCCAGGCAGAGGGGCCAGCCTGTGCCACGGCCCTGTGGTGGAGGGAACACAGCCCGTGGCAGGTAAAGAGCCGGAGAGGCCAGGGAGGCAGGCAATGGAGCTGGAGTAGGGGCGACCCTGGGGGAGTCAGTAGGACCCCCTCCCTGATGAGCCTTCTGGGCCGGCATCTGGGTTTGGGACTTGATGCCAGGAGTGCAGGAGGAGGGCACAACCTAACCTGCCTGGATACCAGGTCTCTCCGGCCACAGGGCAGGGGGCATGGGGGACCCGCCAGGAGGCCCATGCTGGGCTCCAGGAGAGATGGTGGCACCTGGGACCAGAGGGGCGGGGCGGTGGAGAGAGCGGCAGCCTTGGGAGAGCACCGTGGAGGGTGGGTCGTGAGTGATGGTGGGGGTGAGAGAAAGGGCACGTGTAGCCTGGGGAACCTAGATGGGGAGGGGAGGAGGGGCAGGTGTGAGGGAAGAGGGAGAGAAAAGGTTCACGTTTGGATATAAACGTCACAACTTTCCTGAGCCTCAGGTTCCTCGATCTGTAGAACACCATGCGATGCCTGGCTCCCGTGTGCGGAGGTTGGAGCTGAGCTAAGGGTGTGGGGGCCCTGGGGGTGGCCTGGGGGCCTGAGGAAGACAGGAACCACCGTGGAGATGCAAGGTGTACCGCTCCACCTGTCCCGCTGGGCTAGAGGGAGCCGAGGGGTGGGCAGCGGATGGACATGAGAGTTAGTTCCTACAGGAGGCACTTTCCAGCTCTGATGCCCTGGAAAAGGGTGCCCCCAGGAAAGGGATGCCTCGGCCCAGGATCAGGGGGGCTCCGGAGAAGGTCAGATCGGACCTGTTCCCATGCGTGGAGGGGCAGGGAGGCGCCCCTCACCAGCTGACCAGCCCAGAGCCGTGGTTTCTCTTCCATCAGCGCTTACGGCTGAAGGGGGAGTCCTGGGGCCTCTGCCTTCGGGTCCCACCCGCCCCCTGCAGCTCAGGCTGGTCCTGGGCCTGCCTCAACCCTGGGTTCTGTGCCGCCCAGGCTCCCTCCTCCTTGCACTCGGCAGGAGCCACCGGGAGCAGCAGCAGCTTCAAGGTCAGTGGGGTGAGCTCATGGGCAGGGAGAGATGGGGCTAAGCCCCCCCCACCACCACCCAAAGGCAGGGGGCAGCGCGGGTTCCGTCTGTCTGAAGCCTGGTGACCCTGGGCTGCAGGACAGTGGGGAGGGAGGGTGGAGAGAGCAGCCCCTTCCCGCAGCCAGGAGCCCGGGGCCTCTGCTCATATATCTGTCCCTGGATAATGTATATCCAGCTTATGGAAAATATTCATAATGCTCCTTACACCAAACTGGACCCCTTCCATAGTGCGTGATCTAAAATTAAATCCATTTCAAATACACAGTAGATCGAGTCAGGCTAATATAAATGAAGCATGATTAATAGGCAGCACGCTGTCCTCCTTCACAGGGACCCAGAGGCAGGGCTGGGGCCACTCTACCTCTCCCTCCCCGCACTCCCCAGCGCCCCACCCCACCCCCAAAAGGCCTCCAAGCCCCTGTCCTCATCCCAACCCTGAAACGTGGACCAACCCTGGAATTTGCCCCAACTGTGGCAGGCCATTAGAGCAGGGGGGTTAAGAGAGTGGACTTTGGCATCAGGATAGAACCTAGCCCTTGAGCACACCTGACTTCACCTCTCTGAGCCTCAGTTTTCTCATCTATACAATGGGATAGATGAGACCTCGGTCTCGCGGGGTTGGGGTGGGTATTAAGTGAGATAATAATGCAGGTAAAGGGCAGGAGTAGCCGGCACGCAGATGAAGATATATTGAGCACTGTTATGCCGCCCTCACAAGTCTGCTCGGGGGGCCCTCAATGGGAACTGAGATCTGTGCCCCCCACTGGCCCCCGGATGTGCCCGCCAGCCAGAATTCCTGCCATTGCAGGGATACGCGTGGTGGGCTATTTTTAGTTCATTGGCAAGTGACTGTCACTGACCAAATGTTCTCGCCACCGGGACAGACTCTGCTAAGAGGGCACTTGTGTGCTGAACACGGGGTGGGGAGGGGGTGCTGGTGGCTGACCCCAGGGGCCGCACGCATGGCCCTTTTGCACTCACATTTGGACCCAGGTTCTGTGGCCACTGACAGAGGGGGGAGAGGAGGGCCTGGGTGGCGTAGGCGAGCATGCGCCTGGCCCCTCTCCTTCCCGGCTGGGCACACACTGAGGACGCTCCTCAGGGTGGAACCAGAAACAGTGTCAGCCTTGGAGAGGACTGTCCCGCTCAGCCCGCTGTTCAGCACTCCGTGTTCCCCCTCTTCAGGGCAGACCCAGGTTGCCACTGGTTGAGTGTGTGTGCACACACGTGTGCATGTGTGTGCCTGGTCATTGCCCTTCCGGCGATGCCCTGCTCCAGGCAGAGGTGCCCCTCCCTGCCTGCCTAGGCTCCCCACGGTGTCCCTGGATCCCTCAGCCCCACACATAATCGTAATCCCTGTTCCGGGTGGTCTGAACCTGTATCCTTGCCCCAATCTTCGAACCCGGCTTTTTGTGCAAGCCCTTGAGAGTCCCGGGTTTCTCCATCCCTCCATCTGCTCACTCCCATGATATTCCTTCCTGTTCTTCCCCCCACTGCCATCCCCCCCCCCCCGGGTGGGAAGGAGTAAGTCCCAGAGCGTAGGAGGGGGTGCTGTTGGCTTTTTCCTTGTCATTGGCCATTTGCTGCCTGCTTCGCCAGGCGTGTTTTGAGCATGTTTGCATAAAGTGGATGCAGGCTGCAATTCCGTGATGAATTCTATGAATACTAATCCGCTACTACCCTTGACCTTGGGGTCACCGAAAGATCAAAACCAAACCATTTAATATTTTCCTTTTGCAGATCAATAGAAGCATAAATTCCCCCTCAATGACAAGTATAATTTCAAACAGATCTATAGCAGGCAGGCATGCACTTCCAGCCGCGGCACCGCCGCCTGCTTCGTCTTTTGGGGAGCAGACGTGGAGTTTCTTGCCTTTTCTACCATCGGATTTCTTTTTGCTTTTTTTTTTTTTTTATGGCTCTGAAATGCTATTTTCAGCAGCTGCTGTCATATAAATATCTCTTGTTTTTCTTCTCCTCTTTCCCTCCTGGTGAAAAGGGCAGGGGACCTATTGAAAATTCCGCTTTATCTCTTTCAGTCGGGTTCAAGTACAGGTCGAATAATCGATCCCTCCTCCTTTTCTTTTTTAAGTTTCCTGTCGGTTCTTTTGGCCGGATCAGCAGCGGAGAGAAATCAGGAGGGCAGCTCCCCTTCTGCAGCTCCCCTCGGAGGGTCTGTGCAGCTGTGTTGATGTGTGTGTGTTTGTGTGTGCACGCGTGGGACCTGCGATTGGGTGGGGGGTGCCAGTGTGTGTGTGTGTGTGTGTGTGTGTGTGTGTGTGTGTGTGTGTCAAACTCTCACCCAGAACTTAAGGAGGGGAAAATAGGAAGTCATCAGAGAGGAAAAGTTAAGGGCTGGGTGGGCGCCGTTAACCCTTTCGGCTCCCGGCAGAGCTGGGGTGGGGCAGGGAATGCCCAGCACCCTGTCACACTGCAACTCTGCGTGCACCGCACCAAAGCGGCTGGGTCTTTTTATGAATACAGCTCGGAAAAGGGGAAAAAAGATGCAAAAAGAAGAGGGGTGGGGGGAACCAAGCGAAAGAAAAGAGAAAGAGAATTAAACCATTAATCTGCCTGGATTTTCCACTTCACAGAGTAATCAGTTTGGAAGTGACTGAAATAAAGCGGAATGTATGATTGCACCACCTCCTCCCTGCAATCCGCATTTCTTATTTACAGAAAAGTGGGAGCCAGGGAGGCGGCCTCCTGGCCCCCACCGAGGTCCCCAGGGTCCGCTCCAGAGGGGGACAAGGACCCCAGCCCTCAGCCGAAGCTGCCTGCTGCCTCCACGCCCGGGAGACGGCCGCCCTGAGCTGGAGGTGCACAGCCAAGATGATTTAATTTATAGAAAGGACAAGGATGTCGTGTAGCAGATTTAATCATCAGAGAGTTTAAAAAAAAATAAGGACCAGGCTAATGTCGTAATTTACATTTCAGGATAATAAAGAGAGAAAGACAGAAAGGAAGGGCCTGTATCCGACGAGAGGGAGCGGGGAGGGGAGGCCGGCCAGGGGGCCCGGGGAGCCCAATAGATTTGCCTGAAACACCAATAAATTTAAAAACAAACCCAGAAAGCAAAAGACAGCCCTTGGAAAGTGCTGGGAAAATGGACCATCGATTTTAGACTTGATCTGCATTTTGTATTTTAATAATGCTCTCTCTCTGTCTTTCCTTTTCTCTCTCTCCCTCTCTCTCTCTCTCTCTTTTGCAAAATATAAAAGCTGATCTGATAAATATTAATTTGAACCATCATAATGTATTTGAAAATTCCAGCTAAAATGTCACCACATGGAACATTAATGTAATATTTCAAGGCCCTGAGAGCAATACTCATATTGATTGCATTTATTTCACTCTAGGGAGGAGAGATAATTCTTCAATGTGGGACACATCTGGGAGCCAAGGAGGCAGGGGCTGAGGGGAGAAATGCGAAATTATATATGGCCATAAAAAATACAAAACAGAAAATCCTCCCCAAAACTCTCCCCTCTCCCACGGCGCCCCACACCCAAACTTGGCTTTCTCAGTTCCCAGCATGGCGTGGGGCAGGGGGAGGCAAATGCCCCTGTGCCTCTGAGCAAAAGGCAGAAGCTCAAAGCTGGTGTGTGTGCCTCTGGGTGGCGGTTGCAGGCTCAGCCGCCTCTCCCGGGCCCCACAGTGGGCCCTGCCTCCAGGGCTTGCTCCCTCCTGGGAAGGCATCGGGGCCCAGCTGGGGATGGACAGACAGACAGAGGGACTGGCCCCCTCGGGCTGCAGGGTGAAAGTTGGTGAATGCACAAGAGCTGTGAGGTCTTGGGAGAGAAAGAGAAGAGGAGGGGAGGAGAGGGGAGAGAAAACAGAGAGAAAAGAGAAGAAGGAAAAAGGAAAGGAAAAATATCAGGATGGAGAAAGAGGAAAGGAGAGAGAAAGGTGGAGAGGCGACAAGGAGGACGGAAGAACAGGAGGAAGGAAGAGTGCGAGGAGGGGGAGGGGGGAAGAGGGAGGGGGAGGGGGGCCTCGGGCTGTCTGGAGTCCCAGCTCCTCTCACTGTCATTAAGGATATTGATGTGCTCAGGCGTCAACGAGTCTTTGCACAAGTGAAAGGAAATCCGATGCTGGAGATGACCCGAGCCCACGCCCTCTGTGCCCCCTGCCCGCCCAGAGCAAAGACCTGGGAGGCCGCCGGAGGCGGGGATGGCAAACCCCCATGGAGGGCAGAGATGCTTAGACTCCACAGCCCCAAGCTCCCCAGCCCAGGGGGGGCGGGGGCACCTGGAACCTGCTCCCGCAACACCTATGCCCACACTCCTGCCTCGGCCGGGGGTGGGGGTGGGGGGGTCCTGCAGCCCAGAGAAAGGCTGGGTGCGGATCCTCTCAGCCCGCATGAGGGCCTCACCCTCCTCCTTGCTTCTTGGGGTGTCTGTGGGGGGAGTTGGCCTTTACGGCACTCACAGAGGCCCAGGGACTGGCCAAGGTCAGGCTCATCCTTGCCATTCTCCACGGCTCTGCACAAATGTCACCTTGTCGCAGAGCCCTCCTGACCACCGAACAGCCCGACACACGCTCCCCGCACAGCGCGCTCTGTTACGCGGCGCACTTGTCACCATCCGGGATTATCTTAATTACGCGTGTACCGCCTGCCTCTGCCTCCCCTCCTCGTGGAGATGAAGTTTTATAGGGTCGGGACCGTGCCTACCGTGCTCCCCATCATGTCCCCTGCGCCTCGCCCAGAGCACAGGCCCCCCGAGGTGCTGGCTGACGGAGGGAAAGAAGGAAGGAGGGGTGGACAGACGGATGCCAAAGACGATACGCCCTGAGCTAAACCACACCCCCTCCCTGCCTGAGCCCCCTTTGGGCCCGGTGACCCAGAATCGCCCCCACCCGGACCCCTCCCAGCCGCAGCGCCCGCCGCCTGCCGCCGAGGCTGCGCACCCCGCCTCCCCGGAGCCATCACTCGCGGAGCTGCCACAATATTGTGAAGGCTCCCCGCTCCCGCTCCTCGCTCCTCGGCGCAGCCCGCAGCCGCGCGGGGAAAGCGAGGGAGGCGGCGGCGGCGCGGGCGGAGGGCTCGGCGATGAATAATGCATGACCAAGGCGCCCCCTACCGGCGGCCGCGGGCTGCGCGGGGCCAGGGCTGCTGCGCCCCGACCGAGTCCGGACCAGGTGGACAGGGCAGGTGCCCTCGCCCTCCCGAGTCACCCTCTCACCTCCACGCACCCCCACACTGCGGGCCCAGGATGGGGAGGGGCCCGGAGCCGGCCTGCGGGCTTCCGGCGGTCCCGGGTGGGAGTGGGCAGGGAAGCCCCGTCTCCCCGCGCACCCGGGGCTCCCACACCAGCGCTCGCGCGCGGGCTGGCCAGGTGGGAAGGCAGGAGAGCCGAGACCATGGCTGAATTCGTTCCTAAAAACCAGTACCACTTATTGGGGGATATTTTTGTCCCTACAGCTCATGGTAAATATGTAAATATATGATTGTCTGGCTAAGCTAATGGTATAGAAAAGCAGGACAAACCATTTCGCGTGTTCCCAAGTTTCTGTAGAACACAGATGATTTTTTGAAAAAAAAGGTAAAGTAAAAGCCGGGGAAGCTCACTATATGTGTGTTGGGGGGGGGGGGTGCCTGTCACTTTAGAGGCAGGGGCCGGGGGGCTTGCTTCTGGGGAATGGACCTTCTTGGCTGCCCTCCACCTGGAAGTGCCAGGCGGCAGAGGACACAGGCCGAGGCTGATAACGGAGAGCAAGCAGCCACCGGGCCTGGAGTGTCCCTGACGGCTGTGATCTCTGGGGGCCACCGCCTCCTCGTCACATACAGGTAGCACAAGGGGAGCGGAGGTCTCGGCTGACCTTGAGTGGCTGCTCTAGCTTCCAGCCACACAGGCCTCCAGAGCTGCGCCTCACGGCCTCTCATTGAGAATAGACTCTACACACACACACACACACACACACACACACACACACACACCACACCCTGAGTCCTTCCTGCTGTCGCCAGGCCGGGACCTGGGGCCTCTGGGAGTGTCTCCAGCCCATCTGTTGAGCACCTGCTGAGGGATTGGCATGTGTTGGGATCACTGGTCCCAGGACTGTGAGCCCCATGTTACAGACAGGAAACTGAGGCTCAGAGAGGGGCTGTCGTGGCCCAAGATCACACGGGTCAGACTTGAACTCAGCCTTACCCTCCCCAGAGCCGGAGGCCAGGAGGAGCCGAGGGGCCTGCAGCGAGGAAGAGGAACCCCATCCTTCCACCTGGGAGGGATGTTTTGTGTCCTGGACCCCATGCCCAGGTCAGACTTGAACCCTGAGCTGGACCACAAGCCCTCCCTGATGGGGCAGCAACCGGTCTGGGTCCCCAAAAAAGGATTGCAAACTCCATGCCCCAGGGCCAGACTGGCAACACCACGCGTGGGGACTATATGGTCTCCCGATCGTTTTGGTTTTAAGAAAATAATAGTTCAGGGTGATGATTCCTGATTACCTATTAGCAACCCTCACCCTGGAATCTTGCTCCTTCCAGCGAGGCCCAGGTTGCAGCCGCCACCGGACATCTGCTTGGCTCTGTTACCTCAACCGAGAAGCCTGGCCTCTCTGAGCCTCGGTTTCTCGTCTGCGAACGGAATAAAGCAGTGCCTGCCTTACTAGGCTGCATGGGCCAGGGGAGATGAGGGCTGTGCGGGGCAACCCCGGGTCCTCCAGGATCATTCTCGTTAGGAAGCTCAAGTCCTCCCATGGTCGCTCTTTTCTGCGTTTGGATTTCCCCAAAAGCAGATCAAGGACCTGGATACGTGTCATTTGAGAAGGTCTCTAAGGAGAACCATAGGGAGTGGGGAGGTCGCTGGCCAAGGTGCAGAGACTAGAGACCACTTCAGGACTGTCCCCAGATGTGGGGGGAAGGGCGGTGGAACTGGGGTATTTGTCTACCAGCTCCCATCTGTCACTGGTTGAGAGCCACAGGGGGCAACCTCTGGCCAGAGAGATGTCCTGGGGGCGCTTGAGCCCAAGTGGTGGGGACTGTTACTAGACACTGCAGGTGCCGTCTGGGGCAGGCGGAAGGACATGGCAGGGGCTCAATGCCCATGCCAGTTCCCTAGCCCCTGCCAGGTGCTCTTGTCATTGTCTGTGCCCACCCTGGGGCCACCCCAGGCTCCAGAGTTAGAGATGGGCCGGACTCAGCCCTAGCCCTATCACAGGGAGGGAGGGAGGAAGCTTTCCAGATGAGTGCCGAGGTAGCATTTCCTTGCCTTCGTAGGAGCCCAGATCAGGGAATTCAGCTTGGCCAAAGGCTGGGAAGGCTTCCTGGAGGAGGCACGGTTTCCTAGCAGAACCAAGAGCCACAGACTCGGGTCTTCGTGCTGGGACCTCACCCCTGCTCTCCCCTGTTCTCCGGAGCTCCTGGTGGCTATGGTAGCTAATAAGGAATTGCTGAGCTGGGGCCGCAGCCTGCCTCCTCCATTGCCCTGCACCCCAGAACAGCCATCCTCTAATCCACTCCCCTCTGGCGCTCCTGAGGGCGGGTAGTGAGGGGAGGGGCCAGTTCTGGGCCTCAGACCAGGGGGGTGGGGGGTGGGAGGTGGGGGGTGGGGGGAGGGCCTGCTTTCGTTTAGTGAGCAAGAAGTTCCCAAAGCTTCCAGAATGCCTGGAGGGCTTGTTTTAAACATGGACACAGGCTCCATTCAGACCTCAAGCCAAGACTTGAGCTTCTATATTTTCAGGCAAGCACCCCAGAACCTCCTCATGTGGCCAGTGGACTGGGGCTGGAGACCCACCCACTGCTGAGCTAGTGTCACCCGCCCCCACCCGAGGGATCGGCCAGTGGTACTTCCTCCTCCCACTCTGGGCTTCCCCGCACCATTCTCCTCGGACCTGCGGAGCTAGGACTAAGCAAAGAGACTGAGAAAGAGGAGACAACCTCCCCAGGGATGTCCTCCTGACCTCTTTGAGCTCCACCCTGAAAAAAAACAACACCCACTCTGGGGGAGTGCGGGGGCTCCTCCGTGACTAAATCTGTGACCTCCCATTCATTCATATGCATGGATCAAATTTTGGAAATGCAATTAATTGCTTGTTGTTGTGTCTGCTTTAATTATTGTCGTGTTTTCCATGCACTTTACATAACTTAAGGAACAGTTGGGGAAACAAGACCGTGGTGCAGGCCAGGGCTGCGGAGGCGCTGGGCGCTGCCCCCAGCCGGGGAAGTCCTCTTCCCATCTGTCATTCACAAGCACATCCATTCATTCTTTGACTCATTTGTTCATTCATTCTCCAGCCAGTCAGTCATTGATTCATTGTCTCGGTCATTCAGCTATTCATTCCCTCATTCATTCATTCCCTTATCCAGTGAGTACTTATTAGCACAGCCCTGTGACAGGCTCCAGGAGAGGTGCCAGGAAGGCCACGGTAAGCAAAGCAAGAAGGCCTTTGCCCTTGAAGAGCTGACACTCCAGTGGGGGAAACAGACAACAAACTGATGCGATGGCTACAAATAGAGGGGGGGTGGTCAGGGAGGACTTCTTGGAGGAGGCACCATTTAAGCTCACTCCCTGACTTACTCATTTGTTTATTCATGCACTCCAGCAGAGCCGGCGCCGTTCCTGGAGAGGGTGAGCGATGGAAAGCCCAGTTTTGAGCCAAGACCTAGAGGGAGAGACAACTGGCAGCCAAATGATGACAAAGAGGTGGAGGCGATATGAGCCAAGAGAGGTGGGCAGGTGTGCTTTGGGAGGAGGCAGGGAACAGGCCTCCCAGGCCCCGTGGAAGGTGACTAGCCGGAGCCTCTGAGGACAAGCTCTGGGTCCACGCACTAGCTTCTTTGAAGGGGCCAACGGGCAAGTCCCTGTTTCAAGGACTGGGCACCGTGGTGGTGGCAGGGAGGAGGCGGTCTGGTGACTAAGTCCTCAGTTCCCAGTCCCCCAGGCTGACTCTACTTCTTGCTTGGGGTCAGAGGGGGCTTGGTAGGCTGGGTCTTGACGAAGAAGCAGAAGTTTATCAGCAGAAAGGGCTCCCCAAGATGAGCCCTGCACGCGCAGAGGCACGGGGGCAGGAGGACACTGGCCTGCTCGGGGAGGGGACAATGGAGCCTTAGGCCCAGGAGGTGGGCGATGAGGTGGCTGGATCACAGGGGGTTGGGGGTGAGGGGGCGGAGCAGTGCCAAAGGGAAACCTGAGCAAAATCCTGAGATCAGTCGGGAGCCATCGACTGTCTGCAAGCTGGGGAGGCCGCTGTCCGAGCCGAGCATCCTGTGTTTGTTTACGTATCCCGTGGGCCTGGCCGGGGATATGGTAGAAAGCCGGGCCTTGCCTCCACCCGTGCAGTGACAGTGACTCCACGGGGGCCAGATCGGGTGGCAAAAATGCCATCAGAGTGACCATCCCAGGTGCCCAGGGGCCCAGAAGAGCGGGTTAGGCTCAGGAAAGAAAAATTAAAAGCCAATAACACCTCGTATTTATCAAGTCCTTCCTCCAAGCCAGGTGCTTCCCATTCGTTACCCCATTCATAATAACAATAGGAGGAGCAGCAGCAGCCGTAATAACTAACACTTATTTTGTGCCAGCTTCTCTCTGTTCTCTGCACTTTTACCCACGTTAATTCCTTTCATCTCCACAGCCACCCTGCGCGGTGGGAATTATCATTCCTCCCATTAGGCAGATAGGGACCGAGGCTCGGAAGCCAGGGGACTTCTCCAAGGAGCAAGTGGCTGAGCCAGGACGCGAACTCAGACCCTCCCGGTTCCACGGCCCTGCTGCCTGTGTTCTGCCCCCCACTCCGTCGCGGGATGGGCTGGGGGCACAGGACGAGGGCATGGGGCTGGCACGGAGCACCCGGGATGAGCCGGTGGCCCCATCCTCTCCCCCCAGCGGCTTTGGGCTGCCATATTCTCCTTCTGCTAACGGAGGCTGGTGTTTTATGAACCCAGAACCGCAGCAAGAGTCTCCTATTAATTTATTGGTATTGCTAATTAAACATCATATTCACAAATGTAAATTTCCTAATGGCCTCCCTTCCATTTCCGAAGTTTCCTTAAAGAGCCTTCTTGTTATGGTTGTCAATTGAAACCAATTAAATCTCCCCAGATGGTGGGCTGTGGCTGGCTCGGGGGTCACCGAGAGGCTCTGGGACCTCTGGACAGGGTCTGGCTAGGGCCCTTCTTGACCACAAAGGAGAACTGGACGAGGGGATCACGGGGAGAAGGAGGCAGAGCAGGCCCAGCCCTGAGCTCTTGGGTGTCAGCTGCCTTCTCCCTGGTATCTGCTGGTTAAGGATGGGCTTACCGCCCGCCTGCGATATGGTTGCTGACAGGGGCCTGTAGCTGTTTGCAAGGCTGTGCCAGGGAGGCCAGGACGGGGATGAGGAGTGACAGGGTGGTGAAGGCGGAGGGAGGAGAGAACCCAATGGGAGACTCCAAGAATGCCAGTACTTGGAGGCATCTTAGAGATTTTTTACAGTAGAACCCCTAGTTTGAAAAGTGGGGAAACTGAGGCACGAGGGAAGAAGTGACTTGCCCAAGGCCCGCTAGTCATTAGGTGGAGGAGTTGGGACATGCACAGGCCTGCTTCTGATCTCTTTGAGAACGGATGAGCCACATGCCGTCAGTCCAGAAACAGGTACACAGAGACTGCAGGGTTGTAGGGACCCTCCTCTGTCCCAGGGTGACACCCCCCTCCAATTCGGTCATTGCATGGTGCTTAAAAGCAACAGCTCTTGAATTGAAGGTACCCCTTTGAGTCCCACATCCAGCAAGCTCTCTGCCTCTCTGGACCTCAGTGTCCCCATCTGTAACATGGGACAACAGTCTCTCTCAGCCAGGGCTGCGGGGAGCACCACACAAAGCACATGAGCGAGTGCTCATAACGTGTGGCTGACGTCAGCATGGGCCTCCTCACATCAGAGCCCAGTGGGCCCTCGGCCGGGCTACCCAGGCAGGTCGGAGCAGGCGAGGCCGCACAGGTCTGGGCTTGGCCTCATCTTTGAGATAATGGTCACCACTTACTCAGCAGCGTGCCGAGCTATCACACCCATCGTCTCTGTGATTCTCCCCAGCTGGTGAGGGAGGGGCTGTCCTTGCTCCCTTTTGCAGATAGGGAAACTGAGGCTAGGGGAACCGCCTGGCCTGGGGTTCCCTGCGGGGACGTCTCTCTGCCCCCAGCGTCTGAGTTGTAACTGCGCTGCCTTCGCTGCATGAGATGTATGAAATGTGGAAACAAACAGCGCCCCAGCTGCCGGGAGCACTGGTCCCTGTTCTGCAGCTTCTTGGCTAGGAGACCTGGAGCCCGCCCTCCCCCGGCCCCGCTGTGCAGGCAATGCCGTGGGTCCCCTCTGAAATATGTCAGAGGACTGATGGTCCCTGCAGGCCGGCCGGAGACACCAGAGTGTCCCCTGCGGTCAGCACTGCCCGTGCCACTCCAACGACTCCGGGGCTGGCATCCCTTCCTTACACCCCTAAGCATAGCCTCTGGACGGGCGAGCAGAAAAAGGGCGCCTGTGGGGGGAACTGAGTCAAGGAGCCAAGGCACTGGCAAGGATCAGGAGGGTGCAGAAGCCCCCTCCCTGGCCTTTGCCCCTGGTGCCTCTGGGGAAGGCTGGAGAGGTGGTAAAGGGCACTGCCCAGATGCCAGGAAGCATCGACCTCGGCCCACGTGGCTTTCGTGTGTCCGTGTCTTTAGGGGACCGGTGGGTAATCTGAGTGTTTTTGTTGCTGCTTGGGAACCTCCATTAGGGAAAGTTTTAAAAATACACTCCATTGTTGTCTATTATTAATGGTAATGACAGAGGGAGCGAGCTGCTCGTCAACTCCCTGTTGTCCCGGCTCCTAATGTGCTGGGGTGGGGCGGCCAGGCCCACAGCCTCACACAGCATGTGCTGGGCTCAGGCACAGGCTGGGCCCGGGGTCCAGACTCACAAAACATTTCCTTATTGAGTTAAAACACACAGAACCTACGATGTGCCGTTGTTAGCGTCTTAAAGTGTACTGGCCAGTGGCGATAAGTTCATTTCCCATCTTATTCAGCTCCCCAGTGTCAGAACTTCTGCATCCCCCCCCCAAAAAAGAAACCTCACGCCCATTACGTGGTCACTCTCCATTTCCCATTCCTCTGGCAACCACTAACCTGCCTGCTGTCTCTGTGGAGGTGCCTGTCCTGGGTTTGCCCACTCTGTGCCCATTAAACACTAACTCCCGTTTCCCGCCCAGCCTCCCCCCGGGAACCACCACTCCACTTCCGTGCGGAGGGAGGAAGTGGTCTGTTCCAAGTCCCTCATGTAGACGGATGATGCTCCATCTGCTTTTGCTGACTGGCTTCGCTCACTGGGAACATGGTCCACCCATGTGTGGCTTGTTCCATTCAATGGCGGGAGAATATTGCCTCGCATGGACGTACCACATTTTGTGTATCCATCCACCCACTACGGGGCATTTGGGTTGGTTGTTGCCACCTTCTACCTACTGTGAATAGCGCACTGTGAGGTGTGCAGATTTGGAGCAGGTATGACCCAGATTCTGGGTAGGGCGGTGGCTTGGTTCTGGTGCACGGATATCCTGATAGCAGATATAAGGGCGTCCACATATGCTGGACATGGGGGCGTGCAGACTGCAAACCCCAGCTCACAGGCCCGAAGGACCACCTGGGTGCTCTCATCAGGTGACGGGCTTCCACGGGGTCCAGCCCTGAGCCCAGGGAACCCATCTGCAGCTGAACCTGAAAGGGTGCAGGTTCCTGACACGGGGGAAGTGGGTGGGGAGCAGCCCTCAGACGTGACCCTGTGGGCGGTGACCTGCTGAGGGCCCCTGTGGGCTGTTGCACAGTCAGAAATCTCTCCTCTCTGTGGCAGGACGTCAGCACGTAGGTCACAGAGCACAAGATCAGAGAGGGACAAGGCCTCATCGTCCAGTGCAAGCGCCCCACTCAGGGCGTTTCAGAGATGGGGAAACTGAGGCCCAGGAAGAGACGTGACCTCTTCATTAGTGTCGCCAGTGCCTTCATAGCTACCATTGCCTGGCACTTCCCACGTGCCTGGCACGGTGCTCAGCATGGCCCCTCACACCTCACACTTAGTAAGGGGGGTTCTAGTCCCATTTACTGGAGGGGAACATGAAGGCTCAAGGTGTGAACCCATCGCCTAAAACGCAGAGAAGGGGCAGAAGTGTCGCCAAAGGGAACCAGAGGTTTTCAGCTAAACCCATGCCATTGTGGCCAGTGTCAACTGTCTTTAAGGTTGGCACCGAGTTCTCTTCACCCAGGGGGTTCAGCACCCCAGCTCCTTCCTGCTGGCATCGCCATCCCTCAGCCTACCTCCCAGCCAGAGGCTGAACTTCTCAGGATGTGGCATAGACAGTGGCAAGAGCACAGACATGCATGCAAATCCCAGCTCCACTCCGCGGTAACTTACTTCATCCTACTGAGCCTCAGTGTGCCGCTCTGTAAAGTGGGTCTCTTACCGACACCCACTGCAGAAGGCTGTTTTAAGAGTGGAATGAGTTGCTGTATCCATGTGGCTGGCGCAGAGCTTGGCACACAGTAAGTGCTCCAAAAATAGAACCCAAGCAAACAAGCAGGGCCCCCACCCCTGGCCTCCCCACCAGGCCCTGCATGGGAAGAACTGGAGAGGAGACCACCCCACGGATCCCCGAGCCTGGGCTCCCCTCGGGGATTCGAGCAGAGAAGGAGCCATCTCCACGGGATGATGGGCGAGGCACCACCTTAATTCCACCTCCATCAGACCTCCTCCAGGAGACGCGACCCTTTCACCTCATCAATATTCAAGAGCTTAACAAAAAAAGCTATAACCAGGGAAGTCAGAAATAATGGAATGCAGTATTGATTATTTTATGGTGCGATTAGGGGTAATTACATCTCTCAAATTTTATTTTAATGTTACTTTCTACTACTTTTAGCCTTTTAAAATTAGCCCAAACATCCCCATTTAATGGAACACACATGCCTTCAATTTCAATGTGAAATACTTTTTTTCTGCTAAAGTGTGACCTCAATATATTTGAAAACATAAATTACCCCATGTATAAACCATAAAAAATGAATGATGAATTTAATTCTGGTGAAGCGTGAGGGATTGAGGAGGCAGGCGGCGGAGGTGCTGTTTATCCAGAGCAGAGGGGACAGTCGGAGGCGGGAGGGGGTGGTGGGGGCCAGGGGGGTGCCTGACCTTCAGGGGCACCAGGACGGGCTCAGAGCGGTGGAGGACATAGGCCAGGGAGGACTGGGAGGCTGTGCTCCCTGCGGATGAGCTCACAGCCGGCCCCTCTGCCCACCGCCCCCCCCCCCCGCCCCCCAGTCAGTTTCCAAAGCACTTGCAGTTTCCTGGTCTGGCTTGAGCCTCCCAGCCTAATTCTGCCCCTAACGGGGAGTGCACTTGGTCGCTAATGTGCTGTTGCTCCATTTTATTGGTTCCATTATACAGATGAGCAAACTAAGGCCGAAGGGATTCACCTACAGTAACTGGAGGGATAAGGGCCTCTAGGGCCGGAGGCTGGCTGCGCTCTGTAGCCCAAGAGCTTCCAGCTGTCAGAGAGGAGAGCCTGTTATAACTGCCATGTCCCTGTGGGCATCGGGGCAGTGAGCAGAGTGACCGAGGACACAGGCTTTGAGACCCAACAGCCTTGGGTTTAAATCCTGGCCCCCTCGCTGGAATGCAATGAGGACTCCGTACCCCTGGAAAGCCCTAGCACAGTGGTCGGCAAACTGCGGCTCACGAGCCACACGTGGCTCTTTGGCCCCTTGAGTGTGGCTCTTCCACAAAATACCACGTGCGGGCGCGCACGTACAGTGCGATTGAAACTTCGTGGCCCGTGCGCAAAGTCGGTATTTTGTGGAAGAGCCACACTCAAGGGGCCAAAGAGCCGCATGTGGCTCACGAGCCGCAGTTTGCTGACCACTGCCCTAGCATATTATTGTAGCCCAGGGTCTATGCTGGGAGTCGTGGGGGGAGCTCTGGACCCAAGGATACGGTTTTCAATTCTTGGGCAGGCATTTCTCTGGGGCCTTCGGGACACAGCCTCCAACCCTTTCCTGGTTCTCCCCCTGTCCTCCTTCAACTTTACTCCAGGTGACAAGGACCCTCCCCCAGTACATCGACCCCCACCCCCCACTCCCCAGCAGGCAGGGCCCAGCCCTCCTGTTCACTGCAGTGCCTCCAGCAACAGCATGTTGCAGGAGGGAACTCGCCAGTGCTCTATGAATGAAATGCTCCCACCATCCGGACACCGAGTTGCTAATTTCAGTGGTTAATTCTCAGCCCATCCGCAGTTCTTGCCACATCAGCTCCCTCCTCCCTGCAACGCTTGGTTACCTAGACAGACACCGGTCTGCTTTTCCTCCAACCTCCTTTGTGATTCCTCCTCACCTCACCCTCTGCACCACGGCCCACCTTGGGTCTCTTCTCGACCACACGCTGACCTCACCCTGCTCATGCCCTGAATGGCCATCTAGACCAGCGCTGTCCAGTAGAAATAGTGTGCAAGCCTCTTAGGCAATGAAACAGTTTTGGGGCAGACACATTTTTTAAAAGTGAAATGGACTTCAATACTGTATTTTATCTAGCTGAATATCTCCAAACTATCATTTCAACTTATCAGCATCAAAAATCATCAGTGAGCTATTTTGCCGTTTTCACCCTGAGCCTTTGAAGTCTAGTGTGTCTTTTTCACTTAGAGTGCGTCTCAGTGGGACTAGCTGCGTTGTAAGTGCTCCGGGGCAGCATGTGGCTCGAGGCTACTGTATTGGGCAGCGCAGGTCTCGCCACTGACGGTTTCCAGTGCGTTTGCCAAACCCGCTCTCTCCTCGCCGGGGACATGAGTATTTACTCCTACTCAGTGTCTCCATTTGGATGTCTAACAGGCATCGCCAACTCCACAGGTCCACAGCTGAGCTCCCGACCTCCCTCAAACCTGCTCTACCCACAGCCTCCGGCCTCCACTAATGGCCCTCCAGCCTTCCGAGGCTCAGGCTCGGCTCAACACCCGTGAAGTCACTCTTGACTCCTCCCCCACCCCACTCCCATCCAATCTACCAGCAAACTCTCTTCTATCTTCAAAATACATCCAGAATCTGACCACTTCTCCCTTCCTCCCCTGCTGCCACCTGGCCCAAGCCACCAACACAACTGCAACCGCCGCCTCCCTAGAGTCCACCCTTGCCCTTGCTGTGAGCATCAGTGCGCCACCCGGCTTTCAGAGGGGTCCAGCTCAAATCGGCTCTTGTCACACCTCTGCTCACAATCCCTCAGTACCTCCCAAGTCCCTCAGGGAGAAAGTTCAAGTCCATATAACAGAGCTCAAAACACACAGACATGTCCCTGCCTCAGGAACTTTGCACGGCATTCCCTCGCCCAGAAGGCCCTTCCTATAGACATGCCCTCCTCCTTCAAGGTTTTGCTGAAATGTCACCTTTTTAATGAAGTCTTCACTCAGCTTTCTATTTTAAATGGCCATTTCTCTCCCCACCCCCTATCCCTCCTATCTTTCTAATACATTAGATAATTAACCTGTTTATTTATTAATTAACTACCTCTCCCATCGGAATGTCGGCTCCACAAAGCCAGGAATTTTCATCCTTTTGTCTGTTTTGTCCACTGCCCCACCCCAGTGTCCACATGCATGGTGCCTGGCATATATTAGGCATTCATAAATATTTGATGGGTAAATGCATAAATATTCACCACCAAATGGATAGCCATTTGAACCAAGACCATTTATTGAATTTTGTTTATCCGAAATGTCACCTTTATCATAAACTAAACTTTCATATCAAAATGGACCTGCTCCTTTCCATTGATCGATCTATCAAGTCTCGTTCCAATACTACACTGTTTTAATTACTATGACTCTGTCGTATGTTTTGCCAGCTGTGAGGGCTGTTCACCTTTGAAAAAAGAGTTTCCAATATTATTGTGCATTTTCTTTTTTATCTGAACTCTACAAGTAGACTATCGTGTTGGATAAAAATTTATATTAAGAACTTCATTGGGACTGCATTAGATGTATTAATTAACAAGAATTTATTTTATTTCAATATTGTCATCACATCCAAAATATATCTCTCCATCCATTTATTTTTTTAATATGGAAATATTGGAGGAAAAATATTTTCACAACCCTGGGATAGGAAGAACAAGACATGAAACCCAGGAGCCAAAAAGGAAGAGGGTTGCACTCTTTGAACAACATCAAAACTTAACCTTTCACCGTGACAAAAGGCCAGTAACAGGCCGGGAGAAAAATGACCCCCAGCCAGAACATACGCACAGTCCATTAGAAAAATGGGCTAATGCCAGGCACAGACATGTCACAAAAGATGGTGAACATGGCCAATCATCATATATTTTAAGTTCACACTCAGTAGTTTAAAAAATTTAAACAACAATGGAATATCTTTTTTTTTTTTTTTGCCTGACAATTGACAAAAAATAAGGAGGTTGATAATATCAGAAGATGCAATTAAACGGGCCCTCCCGTCCAGTGCTCCTGAAGGTGCACTTGAGCTAAATGACTGGAGAACAATTTTTAATATCTATTGAAATAAAAAAACAATTCCGAAGCAGCAATTTCACTGCTAGGGCTTTCTTTCCCCAAAAGACTCACTTGGGGAACAAGGTGTGTGTAAGGCTACTTATTACCTTGTTTTGTGAGAGAAACCATTTTTGAAAACACATACATGTCCATCCGTCAGAGATGGGATAAGTCCTCAGAGCAGAGGCCACTGTGAAAGCTTGAGTAGCTCCTTAACAATAGTCAGTTGTGTAGTGGCCAGGGAAGGGTCTCCGAGGCATACTGCCAGGGGCAGAGGAGCAAGTCGGAACAATACATGCGGCCTAGTGCCGTTTATATAAAAGATCATCAAGATATTTGAGAAATGGGCAAAGGGTTTGAACAGGCATTTCTCCACGGAAGATAGACAAATGTCCGGAAAAAAGCACGTGAAAGGAATGTTCGGCATCATTAGCCATCAGTGAAACGTACATCAAAACCGCCATGCGGCACCGCCTCACACGCCCGGGGACGCTTTCATCGAGAAGACGGGTCCTCGCAAGTGTTGGTGATGATGTGGAGAGACTGGAGCCTTCAGACATCACTGGTGGGATCTGAACAGCCACTTTGGAAAACAGTCTGGCAGTTCCTCAAACGGTTAAACGTGGAGTTACCGTCTGACCCACAAATCCGACGGTAGGTATACACCCGAGAGAAAGGAAAACATATGTCCGCACAAGAACTTGTAAATGAACGCCCGTTACAGCATTATTCATTACAGCTAAAATGCAGAGGCAACCCAGATCTCCATCAACTGATGGATGAATGGATAAGTAAAGCATTGTGTGCAATGGACTACTACAAGGCAATGTAAAGGAATAAAATTCTCACCCGTGCTGCAATAAGGATGAAAATACTATAGTGAAGTGAAAGAGCCGCACACAGGAGACCACACACTGTAGGTTCCATTCATAGGAAATATCCAGAACAGGCCAATCCAGAGGCGGAAAGGTTAGGGGTTGCCCCAGGCATGGGGAAATTGAGGGGCATTTGAGGGAGAGCAGCTCTCAGTGGGTACAGGGGTTCTTTGGGAGGTGATGAAAATTGATGGTGGTGATGGCTGCACAACTCTGACTCTACTAAAAACCACTGCATTGGACACTTTAGCCTGGGGGGGCGGGAGGGGGATTGTACCATATGTAAATGCTGTCCCAATAAAGCTGTTCAATAGAAAGGATCATGGCGGTGCTTGCCTTTGGTGCTTTCTCGCCCACTAATCGAGTCCTGGGTGTGGAACCTCACCCACAATCCAGGCGCCCCATCTCTGTCTCAGCCTCCTTTACAGTCGTGGCGAGCAATCCGCAGTGGACGAAATATCCACATTTTAAATAAAACAGGATCGTGGCCCTGATCTGTCCTTTGCCCGGGCTCCAGTGTGGCTCATTCAGCAGTTGCTGATCTTGTCCTTAGAATTTTGGTATCCCCGCCCCCCAACACACACACACACACACACACACACACACACACACACACACACACACAGGGTGCTTTGATTAAGTTTGCTTTTTAAAATATTGTTTTAAAGTCGTATTTATCTTGACTTCTGAGGGTTTGGGGGTGCTCCTTTGGTGTTGCCCCTGAGTGCCTCACGCACCCCATGCTGGCTGGCCTCGGCCTGGTCCCCAAAGAAGTCACCTGGGACTCCGGGCTCCCAGAGGCTGGAGGAGCTGGAAAGGGAACCTGGGGGCCTGGGGCGGTTGCAAGGCCCCTGCTTTGTCCACAGCCCCCCGCCTGGGGGCGGAGGACCAGTCAGCCCCGGGGTGGGAGTTGGAGATCAGACTCTGACCTCGGACAGACGGATGGAGAGGGACGCGGAGCCAGAAGAGGGGCAGAGAGAGACGGAAGCGGATGGGGGCGAGCGTGGAGCCGGGGCGAGAAGCCCGGTGGCTGGGGACGGAGGCCGGGCGGGCACCCCTTTCCGCCTCCAGCCCGCCCCGCCCGCAGCGCGGGAGGCCCCAGAACGCCCGTCGGAGGCGCCCAGGGAGGGGGCCCTCCAGGCCGCCGCCGCCTGATGTGTATCGATCGGAGCCGGGGTCGCCGCGGGGGCACCAGCTGCGGGCGGGCGGGGCGACCGCACATTAGCGGGCCCTGGCCACTCCCCGGAACTCGGGCTCACAGCCCATTAGGTGCCCCCAGGCCTCGGGACCACCGAGCCGGCGGCGGGCGGGGCACGCTGGCTCCGCAGAGGCAGCCCCTGCGGTGGGCGGGCGGGGTGGGCGCCGACAGGGGGTGCAGGACCTGACCCCGGGCCTGGCTGCAGGTCCCTGGGAAGCCCAACTCGCCAATGGCTCACTGCCAACCGCTGTTGCCTCTACCTGCTGAGGTTCCCCAGCCTCGGAGCCTTTGCACACGCTGTGCCCTCGGCGGGGACACCTGCCTTCCCAGGCTTCTCACCGAACTGAACCTCGCTCCTTCTCTGGCTCCCAGCTTAGCAGCAAATGCCTCGGGAAGCCCTCCTGACCCCCAGGCCTCCTCGAGTACCCACCTTTGCACTTCCTGCGCCCATCACCCACCTTTGCACTTCCTGCGCCCATCACCCACCTTTGCACTTCCTGCGCCCATCACCCACCTTTGCACTTCCTGCGCCCCTCCGGGAGCTGCTCCCAGGAAAGCTGACTCTTGGTCTGGTGCCTGGGGCCATGGACTGGTCTCCCCAGGTGGTCGGTGCGTCTGTAGGGGGCTGCTCCCTGGACCGCATCTTCCTGGGGACCCCGGCATGGGCGGCTGGGCGCACCTGGCCCACCTATCATGAAGGAATAAACACAAAAGCTGGTCAGAAGGCAAAACTTGCGGGGGGGCGGGACCTTTTGGCAGGGCCTCTTGACCCCTCCCCGGCCTGGGCCCTCATCCTGGCGCGTGCAGGAGACAACCAATCAATGTGTTTCTCACATCGATATTTCTCTGTCTTTCCCTTTCTCTTCCTCTCTCTCTAAAAATCAATGGGAAAATATCCCTGGGGGAGGGGGAGGGGAAGGGGGAGGGGAGGGGGAGGGGAGAGGAGGGGGAGGGGAAGCCAAAGGCATAAAATGCTCCATTGGGGCGTGGGACATGCAGGCCACCCTCGAACACTGCTTTGGGGGGGAGGGGTCTGGGATGGGAAACTTTATGATGGGCAATTGGGCAGCCCAGCTCTTCCCATCTACGGCTGCCATCTGCCGCTGGGCACCAGACCCCATGCCCGTACCTTCTGGCTCTCTCTGCCTCAGGCCGCAGCCCCTTTCCCTCGCCTCCTGCTCTTGCTCATCAGCCTCCTCTTTCTCCTGCACTCACTGCTCCCCATTCCCCCACCAACTACCACCCTCCTCTCTGCTCTCTTGCCCAGTAAGGTTTCTCAAAGAGGAACCTCTCTTCCCATGCTCTCTTTAAAAAAAAATATATATATATATATATATTATTGATTTCAAAAACAGAGGGAGGAGAGGGAGAGAGATGGAAACATCAATGTAAGAGAGAATCATTGATCGGCTGTCTCCTGCACACTGCACAACCCCACTGGGGATCGAGCCTGAAACCCAGACATGTGCCCTGACCAGGAATCGAACCGTGACCTCCTAGTTCATAGGTCACCGCTCAACTGCTGAGCCACACCGGCCAGGCTCTAGCCATTCTCTCTGGAACGCACACAACTGCTCGAGTCCAGGACACCAATGAGTCCATTGTTGTCCTGGAAAGGGACATAGGGAAGCCCAGTGGTCAGTTCTCAGCAGTCGGTGTCCTGGTCCCATCCGCACACTGGACCCAGGTGATCTCCATCCTCCTCAGACCCTTTCCTCCCTCCCCCGCTTCTCTCCCTTCTCCCTGCCGCTACTTCCTGTCTCTGCAGCTCCAGCGGCCAGAATTCCCACCCTTCTCAATGGACTCTCCTCCCTCTGTGCCACCCCACCCCCCGCCCAGTGCTATGGCTCTCCAAACACCAAGATATGCTGACAATTCCCAAATGTATCTCTCCATAGCTCAGGCCTCTCCCTGGAGCCCCAGGCTTGTCTGTACATCTGTCACTGGGGTTCAGCCCCCACACCATAGTGCTTTCAGCAGCCACAGCACAGAGTGTGCAAACTGGCAGCTGGAGGGTCAAATCCTAGGGCTGCCTCTAGCTCCTGCAACCCCTCGCAAGCGAGGAGATGGTGCCTTCCCTAAAACTAGAACCACTTGTGTCCGGCCCGTGTGGCTCACTGGTTGAGCGTCCACCCAGGTTGCAGGCTCCATACCCAGTGGGGGGCGTGCAGGAGGCAGCTGATCTGTGTTCCTCTCTCTTTGATGTTTCTATCTCTCTACCCCTCTCCCTTCCTCTCTCTGAATTCAATAAAAACATATACATTTTAAAATATAACTGCTTTTTTAAAAACTGTGTGCCACATATCATTCTGTCCAGCTGTAGGCTGGCCCGTGAGAAAACAGAACACACCTGCCTGCTCCAGGCTGTGCTGGCCAATCCCAGATTGGCCATTGTGTACAGGAGTGTGGGGGGAGGGGCAGGGGGAGGGGGAGGTGAAGCCAGGGGAGAGGGAGGGGGAATGGGGAGAGGAGGTGGAATGGGGAGGGGAGAGGAGGGGAAAGGGGGAGGGGAGGGGAAAGGAAAGGGGAGGGGATGGGGGATGGGGAGGGAGTCCTGGCTCTGGGGTTTCATCAGTAGCATCCAGCTTAAATTCATCCGAAAGGCAGTTCCATAAATCAGACTTCGTGTTAAACCTGCACAGGGAGCTCATGCACCCGTTAGGCACAGGGAAGCTGCTGGGATGCGCTGTGCCCGGTCTCTCACCCCCTCCACGTGGCCTGGATCTGCCAAGGACGTCCTTCCTGGGAGGGGCAGCCCTGGCTGGGGCACACTCAGGTCCACACTCTTGCTCACCCTACCCAGGCAGTCGGGCCACAGGCACACTCTGACTGTTCCTCCCGCCACCCGCCCTGGGAAGTGGCTGGCAGGTTCAGAGTTGGGTGGGAGGTGGGGGTGGAACCAGGCCTCTGAGAGAGGCTGATGAACAAGAGGAGGCATCTCTTGCTGACCCTGACTTCCCATGTGTGAAGAAGCTAACAGTTACACCAGTGATTTTCAGCCCGTGTGCCGCAGGACGTTTTAAAACATGCAATACCTGACCATTTAGTCAGGGGCACTGACCTCTTTTCCCTCAGATCGGCAAGTAAAAGAATGACAGCGGCCAACACAACACTAGCCGTCCAGTGTGAATGCCCCGTCTTGAACCATAAATATATAGGTCGTATAATAGAGTTGCATCTTATTGGTTGAATAATACTAGTAAAGTTGCATCTGATTGGCTAATTCTTGGTACCCCCAAATCCTTATACACAAGTAAAGGCACCTGATTTTTTAAAAAGTCACTTAGGAAAATCACAATGAGTATCAGCTCACACCTGGCAGAATGGCTCTCATCAGTAAAGCAACAAGCGACCAGCGCTGGTGAGGATGCAGAGAGAAGAGCCCCGCGTGCACTGCTGGTGGGAATGCAGACAGGTGCGGCCACTGTGGAGAACAGTATGGAGTTTCCTCAAAAAACTAAAAAATGGAACTGCCTCATGACCCAGCAATCCCACTCCTGGGAATATATCCCAAGAAACCCAAAACACTAATCTGAAAGAATATAGCACCCCTCTGTTCATTGCAGCGTTATTTACAAAATAGCCAAGATTTGGAAGCAGCCCGAGCGCCCATCAGTAGACGAGTGGATAAAAAGCTGTGGTACATGTACATAATGGAATATTACGCGGCCATGAAAAAGAAGGAAATCTTACCTTTTGCAACATCACGGATGGACACGGAGAGCATGTTGCCAAGTGAAATAAGTTTGTCAGAAAAAGACAAGTACCATGTGAGTTCACTTACATGTAGAACGTAATGGATAAAATTGACTAACAAAATAGAAACAGACTCATAGATAAAGAACACACTAGCAGCTGGCAGAGAGGAGGGGGAGGGGGCTGAGTGAAAAAAAGATGAGGGATTAAGAAAAAGCAGACCTCATTGACACAGACAGCACTAGGTGATGACTAGAGGAAAAGGGGGTGGGGAAGGTATAGGAGGGTAAAGGGGGGATAAATGATGATGGAAGGAGATTTAGAGTGATGAACACAATACAATATACATTTGATGTATTATAGGATTGTACCCTGAAACCTACATTATTAACCAATGTCACCCCAATAAATTCAATTAAAAAATAAATTCATTAAAAGTCACTCTGGAGCAAAAAAGGTAGGTCATTACTATTATTATTTTTTGTTACTCAATCAAAATTATACCTATTTTTGTTATATCGGCAAAAAAAATATATTTGGCGTGCCACAGAATTTTAGTAATTAGTTTATGGGTGCCGCGAGGCGAAAACGGTTGGAAATCGCTGAGTTAGACAAACCTGTGACCGGAATGAAACGCCCTTGGCTACGCCCCCCGTGTTGAGTGAACAACCTGTGCTTGCCTCCGCGGCCGTCCTGCTAACAGCTGTCTGTATTCCTCAGGCGGGAACAATTACGCTGTGATAACAAACAACACCAAGATCTCGGTGGCTTAGAACAACAAACGTTTAGATCTTCCTGATGATGCGTGTCGGGGGCAGGCGGGCACAGGGCTCGCCTGCATGAGTCACTCAGGAGCCCAGGCTGGTGGAGGCTCCACCCGGGCGCCTGCCTCTGAGGTAGCCTCCGTGGAGGGTCAGCTGAGCTGGATGGAGGTGATTCAATGCCCCGGCCCAGAAGTTACACTTCCACCCCCAACTCTCTGGCCAGAACTCATCTTGCGGCCACATCTAAGGTCGAGGTGGGTGCATGTACCACCCTCCCGCCCGCATGCCCAGTGGAAGAGAGCAGATGCCAGGCTGGCAGGGATGTCTGCCTCAGCGCCCCAAACCTAACACGTCCAAACCGCGTTCTACCCTCAGTCTTCTCAGCTGTGCTAAACGTGTCTCCCCGCAACCCCTCTTCAGGGCTCAAGCTCCAAACTCTGGAGGTCTCGCTGATTCCTCTCAAATGTCCCATAACCAAGTGATTGGCAAATCCTGTCCACTCCGTTTGCAAAATATATTCAGAAGGAAACCACTTCCGTCCACACTACCAGCCTGGCTCGAGCCCCCATCATCTTGAGCCACAACTGTCACAGGGGTCTCCTCGCTCCCTCCTTCCCCCCTATACAGATTCTCTACCCAGCAGTCCCACGGTTCCTGCTCAGTGTAAGCTGGATCGCATCACTGCTCCGCTCAGAACCTCCGTGGCTCCCGCCTCCCCCAGAGAAAAGCCAAAGTCCCTCCAGAGGCCCTCAGAGCCCCAAGACCTGCGCCCCTTCCATTGTCTCTCTGACTGCACCTCCTCTCACTCCACTCCAGCTCCACTCATCTCCTTGCTGTTCCTTGGACAGTCAGCTCACGCTCGCCCCAGGGCCTTTGCACCTGCAGGTCCCTCTGCCTGGAGAGTTTTCTCCTCAGATCTCAGCATAGCTTCCCTCACCTCCTTTAAAGCTTTGCTCTAATGTCTCCTTCTCATTAAGTCCTGCACATCATCTCTGCATTCCCTCTCTTTTGCCTTTTTTTTTTCCTCCCAGACTTACCATCTTCCAACAATAGAAAGATTTCACTTAATGGGTTTGCTGTCTATCTCCCCAACTGGAATGCAGGGCAGAGATTTTTTTCCTGCCTGGTTCACTGCCATATACCTATCATCTGTGATAGTGCCTGGTCCATAGTAGGTGCTCAGTAAATACTGTTGAACAAACAAATCGAAGCCTGGCGTATGGCTAAGAGCTCAGGCTCAGGAGCCAGGCTGTTGATGTTCAAAGACCAGCTTGGCCACTTACTGTCCTGTGACTTGGTGGGTTTGCTTAGCTTCCCTGATCCTCAGTTGCTCATCTGTGCAATGGGAATAATAGTAATACCACGTGGAGTTGTACGTTTCAACGAGCTAATTAATGCATGCAAAGCTGCTGCTGGACAATGCCTGGCAAAGAAGTGCTTGATATATGCCGGCGCTTACTATTTTAAACATCGGCCTTGTAATTCTCCTTCTGTCCCCTTAAGTAGTCAGAGAGTGTTCTGATTATGGGTAGAGATTCACATGTTATAGCGTTCATCACAGTGTTCTTTTAATAGTAAAAAATTGAAAAACAATCTAAATTTCTAAGAAGATGGGATTCGTTAAATAAAGGATGGCACACCCTTTGAAGGAATACCGGGCAGCCATTAAGACTCAAGTTCTCAAAGAATATTTAATGGCGTGGGACAGTGGGAAAGTAGGTTATAATTCTTAAATTGAGTCCTGGATAGCTGGTGGTTTGTTTCACTATTGTTCTTTAAACTGTACTTACAGTCTTTCCCATGTATTAAGTGGTTTATAAAAACGCAGGAAAAAAGCAAGATGCAGAACTCTATGATCTCAATTTAGATGTCCATGTTTTTCACACACCCCGACACGGTCATGGAAGAAAAAAAGAGATTCGAACGAGACAGACCGAAATGTTAACAGTGGTTCCCCTCTGGGTGGTGAGGTACTGAAAGATCTAAACCATCACTTCTGCGCCTTCTGTTTTCCAGACTCTGACAATGAACGTGGAAACGGAGACGCTTGAGTAATCAGGGGAACGGGGATTTGAAAGATTTAGGTCAGTTTTCCAACAGCTAGTCCCACAGCGTGTTAATAGGTGATCATTGACATGATGGTTCCGTGGGGCAGGCGAGTTTGACGATGGCAGGGTGAAGGGGGGACGAGCGATTCCACCCCGCAGGGTCTTTCCTGGAGCGCCCAGCTGGCTCTCGATCAGCAAGAGGGAGCCCCTGGCTGCACAGCAGCTCATGTGAATCCCTGGGTGTGAGGTGGCGCTGGGGTGCTTGGGTGCCCCCTTCCCCTCTATGGGGCCTCTGGGGGCTGCGCTGGTCTCTCCCAGCTTCCCTAGACAGGAGATGGAGCCTGGGCCTGGGTCTGCCTCCTGGGGGCCCCTCTCTGAGCCTGTGTCCACGTGGAATGCCCCTCCTCTGCACTGAGCCCAACCCAACTGCTCATGAGTTGCCAGATTGGGCTGGGGCAGTGGTCGGCAAACTCATTAGGCAACAGAGCCAAATATCAACAGTACACCGATTGAAATTTCTTTTGAGATCCAAGTTTTTTAAACTGAAACTGAAACTATATAGGTAGGTACATTGTTATTAACTTAATTAGGGTGCTCCTAAGGCTTAGGAAGAGCCACACTCAAGGGGCCAAAGAGCCGCATGTGGCTCGCGAGCAGCAGTTTGCCGACCACAGAGTTAGGGGGTTATTGATGCCCCCCCCCATGATTTCAGGATTGTATTTGGATGAGAGAGGTGATCTGTCCTCCCAGGAGATCTGCAAGGTCCCTGGACATGAGGCTGGCTTTGAGGGGTCCCCCAGGCCTCACATAGCACCCAGGGAACTGCCCCAAGACCGGCTGGGAAGCTGCCCCAAGACCCGCTCCCTCCTGCCCTCGGCTCCCAAGTCAAGACCCGCAGCCAGCCCGAACCCTCACAGGGTCCTCCCCCCGATTCCTGCCCCCTGCTTTCTGAGGACCCCTGCGCGTCTGCTCCCCCAAAAAGCCCCCCGATTCTCCGTCCAGCAGAAGTCACCCCTTCTCGGGATAGGCTGGAGAGAGCGGCTTCTCCCGCACACACCCCTGCAGGCCCAGAGGCGCAGAGGCAGGGGCGACACGGGAGAGGCATCCGGCCTGTTTTTCTGGAGCATCCCAAACCCAGGTAGCTGCCCGGGGTTCGTGCTGCTGACTCACGGAGTCTGAGTCACCATCTTTCCCAGGTTTCGGTTTGCCCATCTCTCCCATAGAAACAGGAAAGGAACCTCCCGTGTCTAATCACCGAAGACCCTTCGCATCATCGAAGACCGGTTGCCTGCACACGCTAACCCGGGACTGGTCTGGATGAGGGAGCAGGGGAGGGGGGTGGCGGGGAGACCATTCCTGCCACAGTGTGCACCCCTGTGAAATGCTCATTTTTGTGGGTGTGATGCCTTGAGGAGCCCTGTCCCTGTGAATCCCAGTGTGTGTGTGTGTGTGTATGTGTGTGTGTGTGTGTGTGTGTGTGTGTCCATGAACACCGGGAGCTGGGAGTACATGTAAGAAGCATGCGACGTTTGGAGGGGTCGAATGTCCGATATTGTATGTGTCCACACCCCATGCACCCCTGGTAGTGTGTGTGGCTCTGGGTGTGTCTTGGGGCACGTGAACTCCTGGCATTCAAGTGGCTCGGTGCTCCCTCCTCCCCAGCAGGCCCCTGGGAACTCTGGGCCTGTGGGCCTGGCCCTGTGGGTTGGAGTCCCAGCCAGGCAGGGGTCTGCCAGGGGCATGGGCACAACCTCCCCGCCCAGCCCAGGGAGGTGCTGGAAATTCCGAACAAGCGAGGGAGGGCTGAGGACGCCAACCCTCCCCACACACTCACGTTCCCTGGGTAACCGGTCCCTGAGCCAATCAGCCACATCCTCTAAGGGGCTTCCCAGGAGCCGGAGGGGTCAGAGGCCCCCCCCCCCAGTGCTGCTGAGGCCCCACAGGGCCCTGGACTCTCTAGGGAAGCCCCCAAGGGCCCTCCCTGCCCCCACATAACCAGGCTGAGCAGCCGGGGGACACCTCACACCTGCCCAGAGGGACCCCGCGTTGACTCCCAGCCACAAGCAAATGGAGTGAGGACCCCTGGCGCCCCGGCATCCCCCTGCCCCCTGTGGCTGCTCTTCCCGCAAAATCAATCATCCTGCCACAGCATTTGCGGGAAGTGGGGGCCGGGCAGGAGGGCTCACAGGGCACCTGCTCCCTTGCAGGGTGGCCTTCCAGGGGGGTGGGGAACAGGCTGTGGGCACTGGTAGGGCCCTGCCACAGCACTCCCCATGGACCCCCGTCCCGAGCTCCGGGCCCCTCCCTACTGGCAAACCAGGCCCTGAGCTGAGGGGTGGAGTGGGGAGGGGTCACCCAGGGGGCGCTGTCAAGGGTGGCAGACATGGATGCAGACGGCCCTTACCCCCAAGGCTGGGTGGAGGGAGGGAGGAGGAGGGTGAGTGTCATTGGCTTAAGCCATGTTAAGTGCCTTCTGAGTGGGAAGTTGGGCCTGATTCATTCATGCATGCGTTCGGGGCCTTCCCCACACCCTGGCAGACCAGGAGGTGGCCCGGGAGCCCCTCCGGCCTCCAGGAGCCCAATGTATGATGCAGGAGTCTCGGCTGTGGGTGTGGGTGGCACCCTCTGGCTTGGCCTCCGCTGCCTGGATTCCCCATTAGAGAGCCATCCCCCACCCCTGGGGAGGGAGGCCTCCCCTGCTCCTCTGTTGTCACTGGGAACTGTCTCATTGTTGGGGCTCAGAAGAGGAGCTACCAGTCCCAGTGCAGCCCCCACTCCCACCAGGGCTACTGATACAGACCCAATGAGTGCCTTCCATTGGCACCCAGCTTTTGCAGGTGGGGGTGGCTGGGGAGCATACATCTTTATATTCACCCCATTTCACAGATGAGAAAACTGAGGCTCAGGACAAATGAGTCAACAGCACTGGGTTGGGACAACTAGAGGCTCAGGGAGGAGACCTGAGTGTTCGGGTGTGTGATGAGAGGTGGGGGTGCTGGAGTTGTGGGGAGGGAAAGGAGGACAATCTCTTAGGAGATGTGTTCTGAACGGAAGAGCACTGGGTCAGGAGTCCTGCAGCCTGGGTAGAGCCCTGGCTCCTGCCTGGCTCGCTGAGCAAGCCGCGTCTCCGCCCTGGGCCTCTACTTCCCCTCTGTAAAATGGGGTGAATAATCCCTGCCCTGCCCTGCCCTGCCCAGCCGGAAGCTGCAGGAGCAAACCAGTGCTACTGGCTGGGAGAGGACTGTGGAAACTGTAGCGAGCTGCCAGCTCGTAGGAGTCGTCAGCCCACGTCTGCCTCCCAGCATCACTGTGCCCAGAGGGGGCAACCCAGCTGGACCCGGGTTCTAGAACCTGGAACTCTGCCCAGCCTGGAGCTCCAGAGCCACACACGTCTGGGCCCCATTTGGCTCACCAGCCTTCCCTTCAGGCTTGGGGCTGATGGGCCCTGGGGGGTTGAGGTGGAAACAGAGTCAGGCAGCCCGAGATCCACCAGGAGCCTCCTCCACGGCTCAGAGCAGGGGGCTGGGCACAGGCCAGGATGCCAATGTGAGTATTAGCTGGAATGAACTAATTTGATGGTGCTGATAAAGGCAGGCTGCCTGAGGTCCCTCAGCGCCCCCCCCCTCCAACTCCCCTCCCTCCACCCCCGCTGATAACATCGGGGCTGAGCTATTCCGGCTCCCCATTCTCGGGTGATGAAATCCCAGCTCAGTCGAGCTGGCTAGCGCTGCAGTTACCAAATCGCTGTAATTGAGATTAATTTGGGTGCCTGATTAGGTCAGCCCTCACAAGCACCCATTAATTAGTGGGGGAGGCTCAAAACCCCAACAGCTGGGCCCTGCACCCGGCAGGGGCTGGGGCCATTGGAGAAGGGGTGCTGAGAGATGCCAGGCGGGATAGGGGGGCCAGCTGGACAGAGCTTCCCCACCCCATGCCGCTGGCTCAGCCCACTCCGTCCCCAACTCTTCCTCCCCTGCCCAGTGGGGGAGGGGGCACCTGGCCTTTGACTCAGGCCCACAGGCAGCTCTGGGTCTCCAAGGGTTAAAGGGCTTATTACAGAGGTGGGGAGTGGGGGGGTGTGGGGGGGGGGGGTGATGGGCGGCTTCTTGGACATCAAACAGCTCTTGCAAAACTTCTAGATGAGTTAAGTGCAAATGAATTTGAAACAGACAATGAAGCTCCCTTCAGAGACACCTGGGCAGAAAAAATGAAGGGAAAAGCGCCAGGGGAGCTCATTTGGGGAATTTTTTTTCTGAACCCAAAACACACAGGGAAAAACAAACCCACCCGTCTGCGCCGGGTGCCAGGGGCAGGCCGGCGCGCCCTGACTCAGTGCTGGGCTGGCAGCGAGCTGGGCACACACGTGTGGCCCGGGCACACGCATGGAAGTAGAGGGCTGCCACCCAGACGCGTGTGCAGAGCTGGCAGTGCTGGGCACACACGTGTGGGTGGCACCCCCACCCCCGGAAGGGTGTGGGGTTCAGCTCACGCCTGGAGGATGAGGGCTCCCCCGGTGGCAGCTGGAAGGAGACCAGGTGGGAGGAAAGGCCGGGTCGTCTGGGGTGAGGGGCAGAGCCCAGGCCCTCCGCCCTCCAGGGTGGCAGAGCAGGACTCCCCCAGTCACAGGAGTGCTCAGCCCTGGTGAGGTCCTCCTGATTGCCAGGCGGGTGCCCCGCCCACCGCCCCGCCCTGCTCACCTGACTCGCTCCAGTGAATTGCCTGCCTGTTTTATGTTTCCCCCCGTGACCCTCACAGAGGGACAAAAGCAGGTTGTGAGTCACCAGGCGCTGGCCCCGCTGCCACCCACCCTGGAGCCTTGCCCTGGCCCCCGCCTCCCCGAGGACCCAGGGCCCCTGAGGTGGCTGGGCCTGGCCCAGTATGACTGCGGGAGCCCCGGGAGCCTGGGTCCTCAGAGTGTCCCTCTGCTGACCAGCGCCCCTGGGGCCCAGGCCGTGCGACCTCCCTGGGGCCTAATGGCTCAGCCTCCTCACTGCAGTGCATTTGCAATTCATGGCTCCAGCGAGATTGCATTAGGGCCTGGCTGTCACTCGTGATGAATGTCGCTTGTTTTCCAGAAAAAAACGGGCCTGGGATGCGGAGTGACAGGGCTGAGGAGGCTCCGGCCCTTTGCTAGCCGCAGGACGGAGGCCTGGCCAGAGTCCCTCCTCCGAGGCCTGTCGGTGGCCTCGGAACTCAGCTCCTCCTCGGGGTCCCCAGGGCCCCACGCCCTTTGGGGGTCACCACGCCCTTTGGATGCCCCGTCCCTGAGGTTCTCCCAACAACTCTGGGGGGTGGCGGGGGGGCTGTCGAGCAGCGCCACTTGCCAGATGAGCAAACTGAGGTTTGCGGGAAGAGCAGGCGGGTGAGAGTGTGTGGGCTGGAACGGAGAGTGGTCCAGGGGTGCACAGGCTCAGCGGCTTCCTGAGGGGTGGTCTGGGAGACTCTGGGGGAGGCCGGCTGAAGGGGCGGGAGGAAGACTCCCCTGCAGGCCCACCCTCCCCACTCTATCCTAGTGTGGGCACCAGGGGCCATGCCAGGGACCCAGAGCTGCCGCCTGCCCGTCTCTCCCTGGTCCTTCGCGTCCCAAGGAGAGGAGCCCCACAGGTCTGGGGCTCTGGGCAGTGCCTCCTGCTGGATGGGGGCGGAGGGCGCTCTTTCCTCCCCAGCCCACCCCAAAGCCAGGGCCACAGCAGGTCAGGGGAGCAGGGGACTGACCAGCAGGAATTAGCTGGAGGTCTCATCTGGGGCCCCTCCCACATGGCCCCACCCCCAGCTTCTCAAAGAGCCAAGGTGCCCCAGGCCTTTGGGAACAGAGAAGTCTGGCCAGACCTCCTTGATGACCTGCTCTGGCTCGAGAGCCCACAGTGGCTCCCACTTTCCCAAGGTTTCCCACATTCTATTCTGTTTTCACCCCCGCTCCAGCCTGGCAGAACAGCAGACAGAAAAAAAGAGAAAAAAAGACTGTCTTGTGAGGCCCCTTCACTGGCCAAAGGAGCAGTAGCTCACCTGGGGAGCCAACGTCACCCCAACAAATGCAACAGAAAAGATAGCCAGAGCTCATCCGGGGGCAGTTTTCCTCCTGTGCCCGTTCACCCCGGTGATTTCACACAACTTAGCCAAAAGGCGGTGGCTGAGGCGATGCCAATCCCGTGTCACAGATGAGGAAACGGAGGCAGAGTGCACGGCAAGAGGCAGAGTTCCATCTTGCCTTGACTGCTGCTTTGTTCACTGATGTGGCCCTGTTCCTGGAACAGTGCCTGGGTTCTAGTAGGTATTTGCTGAAAGAGTGGATGAATGAATGAATGAATGAATGAATGAATGAATGAATGAATGAATGAGTAAATGGCCTCAGCTTTGGGCTGCTGAGAGACTGAGCCACAGGGCCAGGGACTCGGGCCCTTGAAAACCCTCTCCTGACCTCCCTCTGTCCCCCGTGCCCTAGGTCTGGCCATAGGCAATCGGCTCACAGAGCCTCAGGAGTTTTCCCATGTCAGAGCCATGGGCATGGGAGCCTGGCTCTTACCCAATCAGAGGCCAGGTTCCTTGGCATCCGGCCCCACAGCCCCAAACCCACCCAAAGGGACAGGGCAACGTAGACGAGACGGCGGGGAGAAGCATTGGCTGGGCGTCGGAAGCCTGATTCTTACCCCAGATGTGCCATTAGAATAACAGCTACTGTGGCAATCCACTGCGGTAGGTGCTGTCTTTCTTCCCATTTCACAGACGTGAAGTAAGACTGACTGTGTGCCTGACACTATCCCTGGTGGTGCCTCGGATCCCAGTGGCAGTCCGTTCTTTCTGGGCTTGTGACGCAGCGGGCGCCCCCCCCCCGCCTCCCCCCCCCCCGGCCTTCCCCTCCCCAGTCCAGCGCTGTCCTGGCATTTTCGCCCGCTGTGGAAAGCCTCACCTGGATGCCACCTGTCCATTCCCATCTGCCCCAGGGTGGCCTCAGGGACCTCGCCATTGTAGGGCAGCCTCGTCGTCCGTCCAGTACTTGGGTTTTCCTTGGCAACAGTACTAGACCCCCTGGCCCTGGGTCAAACGGCCGGACAGGTTTCCAGAACCCAGATGTGCCCCTCCCCATAGGAGATGTTGGTCCCAGCTCCCTAGATGTGGATGGCAGCACCTCACCTCTGGAGTATGCCCAGGGCCAGAGCTCAGGGCCAACCCCGGGCCCGCCCTCCAGCCGCACCTTCCAAGAGAAGCATGGAGCCACCTGAGAACGCTGGTCCAGCCAGGAGGTCACGGTTTGATTCCCGGTCAGGCCACGTGCCTGGGTGGCGGGCTCCATCCCCAGTGTGGGGTGTGCAGGAGGCAGCCGATCCATGATTCTCTCTCATCATGGATGTTTCTCTCTCTCTCTCTCTCCTTCTCCTTTCCTCTCTGAAATCAATAAAAATATATTAAAAAAAAAAAAAAAAGAATTCTGGTCTGAGTGAGCTCTCTGGGTTCGAATCCTGCCATTGTCCAGCGGGAAGACCCTGGGCAGCTTGCTTTACCACTCTGGACTCCAGCTCTCTCCTCTCCAAGACGGACTTGACGAGGTCTCACATCGAGCGGTGATATGGGGCCCGTGTGACCTGCATGAAGAGCGAGGACACACACAGTAGGTTCCTGGTAGGTGGAATAAACGACAGGAGCCATTCTATCAACTGGCTGTGCGGTTCAGTGCTCTGAGCCCCTGGGCACCATCGCTCCTGGTGCCGGGGTCCCAGCCCCTCCTGTCATCTGCCCATCTGTCAGCACCAGCTGCCACCTGCCGCCATCAGGGCACCCTGCAAGGCCCTGCCACACCCTGCCCTCCCCTCAGACGGCTCCAGCGGCCTCCTGGCTCCCAGACGAATGGCTCCAACAGCTCACCCCAGGTCCCAAGTCCACCCCCTTATCCTCACCCCGGGGCCCCCTACACCCCCAGGGGCTCCTCACAAAGGTCTGGGGCCCGGGGACCAGGCTAGAAGCCCTTCTCCCACAGCGCGGGCCCCCCCCACCGGCCCCCGCCCGGCTCTTCCCACATCCTGCCGCGGCCCGGTGTCTATTTCATCAGGCCAAGGATTGCTTTTTAAATAAATCTAAAAAACTCCACTTCCTCCTTGGCAAGTTCATTTTAAGTCATTTTATCTCTTTCCCCCCTATATTTTTCCCAAATAATGTGATTAAGTGACTCAGCGCCGGCTGCCTCTGGCAGGCCTGGCTTCTAATTCAGTTTGAGGACGGCCACCTTTGACCCCACTCCACTCTGGCTAAGAGAACACTTAAGCGCTGCTCTACCGCTTCCTACAGAGAGGCCGGTGGGGGGTGGGGGGTGGGGGGGCAGCGAGGGGTGGGGGCGGCGGTGGGCAGGGGGGGTTAGCGAAACAAACTTTCACATAAAATTATGGTATATGGATAATTGAGAAGTTTAAAAACATGAATCTAATTGTACAGTCCCCGGAGAAACCCATATTGAGCCACCCTATAAGAGGCCTGGAATCTCCCGATGATGATTTATTGCTAAATCCTAGTATTTTTCAATACATTATAGTTTTTAAATTGTGTTTAAATTGAGTGTAGAGGAGCAGAGGCCATTAGGAGATGCAGAAATGATGATTATATTTAAATATTCATGCACGCAGTACCTTATTATTGAATCTGAACACTAACAAAATCAATATTAAGTGCGGTTTGACATGAATTTATTTATGAATTTCGACTTTCTAAGTACTGTATTTTTTCACTCAAAAATTGTGAGTATAATGTAGTAATGATATCAAAACACAGTGTCAGGGAGCATTAGCTGGGGAGGTTATAAACCTCTGGATTAGGGGGCCCCAGATTGCCCTCAAAAGTGCTTAGTACACAAAACCCAATTCTTTTTTTTTTTCCTTCCCTGTTTCTGAAGCGTGCAAATCCACATACACTCTGGGAGGGCGGGGGTAGGGGGAGGAGGGAGGCTCAGCTGGCGTGGCAGGCGGGGCTGTGGGCATCCGGCTCAGTCGAGGCTGGGGTGCAGGGGACCCAGGGTTCTCTGTGGGGTCCTCCCTGAGCTCCATGTCCTGAATCAGTCCTTCTGGGTGGGGGTGGGGGTGGGGGCAGGGGTCTCAGGGGATCTGGTGCTATTAGGGGCTCTTTATTCCCAGACTTTTGATTCTGGGAACAGGAGAAAGCTGGTGGGGTCCGGCCCCAGGAAACCAAGGCATAAACTGCTAGAAAGAGAGCCTCCCCCCCCCATATGGGTCCTACCCCTCCCCCCCCGTGCATACCCAGGGCAGAAGGCCAGCCCCTCCTCCTGCTGTGCCCGCCAGGACCGGACCTTGGTACCGATGTTGTAAAGAGAGTGTGCACCCCTCACCTTCCCTGGGCCCCTGACCCTCTCCATCCACAGCCTCTCCTGCATGTGGCCCGGGACCCTTCCCTGCCTGGTGCCCCCCTGTCACTCCTAGCCACGCAGCTGGAAGGCTGTCCCTCCCAGCCCTTCAGAGACCTGACATCTGCCTGTTGGTTTAACCCCTCTGCCAGCCTGGCACAGCTGCATTAGCTCGTGGTGGTGCCCATCACAGGGAACCACCTTGCCACGCCTCACCATAGACCCAGACCTCACAGAGCCCTGTGCACACGTGCGCACACACACCTACCCCCTACACACATACACACACCTACCCCCTACACACACATACACACATCCACACACATACCCATACACACATACACACACATACCCCCTACACACACATACACATACATATACACATAGCCATGCATACACACGCATAGCGACACATACACACTCCTACCCCTACACACACATACATTTACATACACACATAGCCACACATACACACACCTACCCCCTACACACATACACACATACTCCTCACACACATAGACATATACACACACATACCCATACACATATATTTACTCACATGCACACACAGACACGTGCACGCACTAGCATGATTGGGGACCAGGGGCCGCCTAGGGTGACACCCCATTGTTAGATGGACAGTGACTCCTGGAGATGCAGTCTTTTCGGAAACAGGCAGCATCCACTCCCCACAGAGAAAGAAGCAAATACAGTCGCTGTCGCTGACTTAAGGTGGCACCTCTCAGCCCACCCCACTGTCACACAAACCTAAGCCTGACTGTCAGCGTCCTCCAAATGGACTCCTCCCCCCACATTCCTAAACCTGCAAACACGGGCTTCTCCCCCAGGGCTTACCCCAGCACACACGCCCTAACCCCACAGCACCCCAGCTCTCCCACACAGAAATGTCCACGCACAGGACCGTGTTCCTAGCACACGTGCAGGCACACACCCTCGAGCACACAGCCCTACAAGCCCACAGAGGCCCCAACACAGAGACACCCCAACTCCCCAACACCCCAAATCCTTCCGGCACAGGCAGACCCGCCCTGCCGCTGGCTGGGGGCCAGGTGGGCAGCGGCCAACAGCGGTGGATGCAACCTGGGGTCAGGGTCAAGAAGCACTTAGACGCTTTGATTCAGAATATTCATCAGCCTTGGGGGTGGGGGGGAGGAGCTCACACCAGGGGAGGGGGAGAAAAAACTCAACCCCGACCCTAAACTCTTTTCCAGTAAATCGATGTATTTTTCTATAATTTTATTAGGAATATAAAAGGAGCCTTTTCAAAAGTGCTTAGGACGCAAAAAAAAGAGGCGGGCGATGGAAACATTAGTCTGTCTGTATTAGCAATCCCATAGTCACATTTTATTGTTACTGTCAGGATGCAAAAGCTGTGCTTAAAACAAAATAATACATAATGTATTACTGAGGCATAAACATCAGCAAGCCGCGAGCGGCCGGCGTTTTTATTTTAAAAAGAAGATGCAAGGAAGAAAAAAAAAAGATCGAGGGCCAGAGGGTGGGGGAGGGGTGCGGACAGCCTCCGGGGATCGGAGAGTAGAGCTGGGACCCCAGGCCCAGAGAACTGGGGAACCCAGAGCAGGTGTGGGGGGTGGACCCCCAGTGATGATTTTAACCACAATGTCACCCCTTTATCAGCTCCTCCCAGGGAAAACCTGTCCCCCAGAGTAGCCCAGGCTCGGGGACCTGCCACCTTCCAGCCTCACCTTCAGCACGGTGTGGTGCAGAGAGCTCTGGCCCCACCCTCACCCTCACAGCATCCCCGGGAAGGAGGCTGGGCAGCTGTTCTTGTCCCCGTTTTGCAGATGACATTGAGGCTCAGAGAGGGACAGTTGTCGACTCCAGGTCGCACAGCAGGTCACTGCCACCTTTTGGGGCCTGTGGGCTGGGGACAGCTCCTGTGTTGAGGGTCTGTCCCCTGGTTGTCAGTGCCCGTCATAGCGACCGGTCGTTCCACTATTTGGTCGATTTGCATATTAGGGTTTTATGTAGATAGATTGCCACCTCTGAGAAGTCCTCCTGGATCACCCAATCTAAACTAGGCCCTCCACCACTTTTTGTCTTATCTCTTTGCTTCTCACTTACTTGCTTATTGCCTATTTCCCCTCAAATAGAACACAAGCCCAAGGAGACAAGGACCTCGTTTGCCTTGTTTACTGTGGAGTCCCAGCGCCTGGTCCAGGCACAATCCATACGTCATTGGATGGTCAGCCCAGCCACCTGGTCGTCATCGCAGGCCAAGGCTGGAGTGCATCTGAGCCCAGGCACATCTGGCCTGTGGCCTGGCCCGTTTTGCTCCCCAGATCCCCCGGGGCCAACGGGGCTGACTGCCCCCAGTACAAGCAGGAAGAAAAGGGTGCCAGGGAACAGAGAGAAAGGAGACAGAAATCCGTGAGGGTCTCGCCGCTGGGCAGGGACAGCAGCTGATGTCCTGGGTTAGGAATGCCCAGGAGGCCCACCACGGATGCTGCCCAGCCCCCTCCTTGCACCCACAGAAGGCGGAGGCCCCAGGGCCCCTCCCCAACCTTATAGGGTTCTGAGGCCTGGAGGGGGGTCCCCCTGGAGCCCTTGTATTCTGGCTGCCTCCTCGCAGGTGCAGATCCTCCTGGGCACAGGTAAAAGCGGCCGAGGTCTCAGCTTCCCCCACTCTTGCTCTCACATCCCTGCCTCTGAGGTGGGCTCAGGATGCCTCCCGCAGGTGGAAACCTCACAGAAGGGCCAGCGGTCCTCTCTGGTGTCTGCGGCAGGGATCCGTGCGGGGGGGGCAAGAAACAGGGGCTCCTCTCCTAGACCCTGCCTGCTGGGCCTCACTTCTCCTGCCCCATGGGCCTCCGAGCCGGGACAGGGGTGGCCCAGCAGCTGCAGAGCCTTGTCATCAGACTCAGGTCCAGGTGACAGTGTCAGGAGCCAGCAGGGCCTCCCTCCCTCCCTGGGGGCAGCCTCCATCCGCAAGGGAGCAGCTGAGACCAGGTTCGGGCTTCCAGCCCCATAAACCCAGAAACTCATCATTGGACTGGAAGTCTGTCTCCACAACTTCACTCTGAGCAGCTGAAGGCTGGCACCGCCTGCTGCAGCTCTGTGACCAGCACAGACCTGGCACATCGCAGGTGCTCCGTCACTATGTGTTGGATGGACAAACGGATGAATGAGTGAATCTTCTTCATGTCTGTATCTCCGGTGCATAGCACTGTGCTTGGTACAGAATAGATGCTCAGTAAACACCTGTTTGTTGAATGAATGAGTGAGTGAGTGTTATTCTTCTCTGGATCCCTAAGGCCAGCACATAGTAGGTGTTCAGGATTTATTGACTTAAAGTGAATGACAGAGCACTGCCCTCAGGGCCTGCCTGGTCCAAAGGGGGCTTCTGTGATGAGCTATGGCTTAGACTGGCCCTTGGAGCTCCAGGGTCCCGGGTTCTGGGTGCTGTGGCCACGATCTTCCTGCCCCACCCTCCAGCGTGTGTGGGGCAGGGGTGAAGGTGAGGAGGCAGGAGGGAGGGAGAGAGAGGAGACAGCCAGACACCCCTGCAATGGGCCCTTCCTACAGGGTGACATCAGCCCCCACCCCCCTCCCAGCATCTCTGCAGGCCCCTCCCCCGCCCATCAGGGGAGGACCCCAAAGGAAAGGGCTCCCCGGCAGCCCTCCGCCCGCAGGGCCTGCTTTCCGACCCTCCCTGCGCTCAGTGAGTCGGAGGGGCAAGTAGAGGGGGAGGCAGAATCCTCCTTGGCAGTGTAGAGAGTTTTGGCATTTTCGAGAGGGCACGTGTAATATTTAAATTACTTCCCCTGGGCACGCCCTCCTGCCTGCCTGCTTCCCCAGGTGAATCTGTAGGCGCTGAAATAGTCTAATTTCCCACACAAGCCATGTCAAATATAATTTGGGTGCGAAGTTGGTAATTATACGTAACATCAGTCTGATGTTAAAAACACTGAAAAATTTAGCAAGAAGAGACTACAGGAGAGACATAAGTCTGAGGCCCAGCCAGAAAAAGGCAGGCCCAGCCCCGCCAGAGCCAGTCTTTAATTAATAATAGCATGTTTTCAGGGACTCGAAGGACGCAGGTCCCCAGCTGTCTAAAACTCCTTTGTCTACCAATTACCAGCACGAGGGGGGCAGGGGGGCAGGGGGAAAGGGGGGCAGGGAGGAAGTTGCAGGAGTTGCCAGAGGTTTGGGCTGGGGCTGCAGCTCACCTGCGGGCCAAGGTCCCGCTGTGAGGGGACCCCATTCTGCTCCTCTGTCCCCAGAGCCCACCCCTGATGAGACCAGGGTCGGTGGGAGGAGAGGGCTTGTCTCCCCTTGGCCATGTGGGTGACCGGTGGGGGTGGGAGGGGCGGTTTGGCTGCAGGCCAAGCAGCCCTAGCAACGCTTAGAGCCGTGGTTCTCAACCTGGGCTGCACATGAGAATCACCTGGGACTCTTTTTAAAATCCTGATTTCTGGGCCTCATCCTCCGGAAATTCTGTTTCTTTGTTATGGGGTGGGGCCACAACATGAGTAACAAAGAAACAGAAGTTCCAGAGGATGAGGCCCAGAAATCAGGATTTTAAAAAGATTCCCAGGTGATTCTAATGTCCAGCCAAGGTTGAGAACCACTGGCTTAGAGGGTCTGGAAACAACGTTTGTGATCCTCTTGGTATGGACAGGGGCTTGTTCTTTCCTTTTTTTCTTTTTTTCTTTTTTAACAATTTAATGGACTGTCTCTATGACGACAGAGGCCACATCTTGTTTGCTCACCCCTATGTCCTCGGCTTCTGGCACATAGTAGGTGCTCAGTAAATATTTGTAAAATGCACCCACTGTGCGAAACAAGCTCTGATTTCTTCTCACTCTACCCCTGTGTGGACTGAGCGAGACCCCTCCCGCTGGCTCAGAGGAGCGGCACCTGAGACATGTGAGAGCTTAACGGGCAGGCGCCTGCGTTAGCATTACAGTTTCACACTGACAAGCACTGTGACCTTCTGACAGTTACCAAAACGCTGCCTCAGTGCCCAGCTGGCGAGGCTCAGTGGTTGAGTGTCAACCTATGAAACAGGAGGTCACAGTTCGACTGCTGGTCAGGACACACGCCCGGGTTGCGGGCTCCGTCCCCAGTGGGGGGCGTGCAGGAGGCGGCCGAATGATGATTCTTTCTCATCATTGATGTTTCTCTCTCTCTCTCCCTCTCTAAAATCAATTTAAAACACATATATTTTTTAAAATGCTGCCTCAGTTTCTCACCTGTAAAATGGACATAAAGTCGATCCACCGCCTAGGATCACTGTGAATACTGAATGAGAAACCCACCTAAGACACTCTGAGCAGTGCCTGGCAGGTCACTCTTGTTTTGCTGAGGGAGATGGGTGCGGCCGGTGCAGAATTGCTCTAGAGAAGGGGTTCCAGAGCTGAGAGAGAGAGAGAGAGAGAGAGAGAGAGAGAGAGAGAGAGAGGGAGAGAGAGAAGGTGCCACCAGCAGGGCAGACGAACCTGGAGCGAAGGAACAAAGAATTCAGAGGACAGCTTGGAATAGTTTCTGCGGTTGCAGGCATGGTATAAATCCCTTTTCCTCGTTTCCCTAAGAATCCTCAACAAAATGCCGTCTGTTTCTTAGTCGGTGCTATGAGTCCTGTTGGGGATGTATGGTCCCAGGTGGGCAAGGGCGTGAACACAGACACCTGTGGAGGTGGCCACACCCCACGGGGGTCCTGTTACTATTGTCACCTTTTGCTGGTGGAGAGCAAGGCTCAGGGAGGTGACATGACGGGCTCCCACCTGGGGGTTTGCCGACAGGCTGCGCGATTAGCCATCTGTGCTCCACTGAACACACTCGAAGATTCTGCCAAACAGCAACAAGAACAGAGCTGACCTGAGGCACTGACAAGAGCCAGACATCTGGTCTACCCGGCTGCATCCTAGCAACCCTGGGAGGTAGGCAATTTTGCATCCCCATCGCACAGATGAGGAAGCTGTGGCTCAGAGGGGTTAAATAACGTGCCCCAGGTGACAGGACAGGGCAGAGGAATGGAATCTGGGCTGACCCCAGAGGAGCCCTTAACTGCCAAGGGACCACCTCCACCAGCACCGTCCTGTCCCGCACCTGCCGCAGCTCAGCCCTCCACACGGTCCCCAGCCCTGCCCGCCTGGTCCATCTGCAGACCTTTCAAGCACTCACGCCAGGTGTGACGTGGCCTGGGTGCTGCCGGGACAATGGGATTTTTTGAGTCCCGCCCCTGCCTTTCTCATGAGCTTCCTGGTGATGCTGAGGGTGCTCACTGGTCTGAGGACCACACTCTGAGTGGCGAGGCCCCGCATCGATGGCTCGCGAGCTAGTCTGCACGTTGAAATCATCTGCGGAGTTGGAAACACTTCAACGCCGGCTCCCAGCCCAGAGATTCTGATGTCAGCGAGGGTATCTGCTGTAGCCGAATCCTGCCGAACCCGGGCTCTGATGCTCTCCTGGAGGGGCTCGGATCCATCGGCTCTGGGGTCAACCAGGGCTCAGTGCAGCATTCTTTATTATTATTGTTGTTGAGTTCAGAGAGGAAGGGAGAGGGAGAGAGCTAGAAACATCAACGATGAGGGAGAATTATTGATCGGCTGCCTCCTGCACGCCCCCTAATAAGGATCGAGCCCACAACCCTTGACCTGAATCGAACCTGGGACCCTTCAGACTACAGGCCAACACTCTATCCACTGAGCCAAACCAGCTAGGGCATGCAGCATTCTTATACACTTACCAGGGGATGCTGACGCAGGTGGCCCCCACGCCATCTGTCGAGAACCAGTCCTCTGCCTTCCTCATCCTCAGCCCCTGCTCGGCTAACCTCTCTACTCAGTATCCTCTCCTCCTCTCGTCCCCCCCCCCCCCCAACCACCACCACCATTAGGGACTGCATACCGGGCTCCAGGACCCACTCTAGGGCCTCATCCTCCACTCCGTTCCCTAGTGCTCCAGGATTCCCACATGGGGGGATGAGAAAGACACAGAGGGAGGCCAGAGGCTAGGCAACGAGGGGCTGGCCCAGGCCCTGGCGTTCCGTGCCATCGCTGTGCTGACCAATGCTCAGAGGGCACCTTCACCCTGGGCCGGGGGAGGAGCCAGGACTCCTGGCTTCCAAGCAAGGCAGCGGGGAGTGGCGGGGGGGGGGGCAGCAAGAGGCTGGAAACCCAGACAAGAGGACTCCTGTCTAGCCAGTTCCTCCCTCCGGCTCCCAGGGCCACCCACTTGGGCAAGTCAGGACAGCACCCCTCCGTGCCTCCATTCCCGCATTTCTAAAATAAAAAGAATAATCTCGCCCCGTCTCATCTTGTATGTGTGTGAGTGTGTGTTTCATTCTTGAGATTAAAGTAGTAACTGCCCCAGGCCATGAATTCCAGCAGATCAGAAGCACGTGGAGTGGAGGGCTCCGTTGGAGGTGCCACTGTGGAGAGTGTCTTGTATGTGCTCCCAGACGCTCTCCTCACAGGTGCAAACACACACCTGAATGTGCTTTGTAATGGCGGGATTGCACATGCTGTTGCGATTTGTTCCTGGCACTTAGCAATATGTCACGGCCACCCTTATATATAAAAAATCCCAGCGACCAGAACAACGGAATGGCCAGAACGACTGGAATGACCAGTGGCTATGATGCGCACTGCGGTAGCCAACCAGCCTGATCCGTCCTGATCGGCCCCTGACACCCTGGTTGGGGGTGGGGCCAGATGGCCAACTGCCGTGGCTCCTCCCCCTGGCCAGCCCCGCCCCTTATCGGCCCCCTTCACCCTCCGTACTGGCCCAGCCCAATGGGCTCCCATCAGGGCAGGCCGGCGGACCCCACCCATGTGCGAATTCATGCACTGGGCCTCTAGTAGACAATAATACAACGGACACCATTATCTGAGCGCCTGTGAAGAATTCCACAGGTACGTCCACAGTGCATTCCTGGGAATGGCATGATGAGAGATGGACGAGCTGGAGTCTGCAACGTGCATGGTTCATTGGGAGAAGGGACAAGTTGGTGACAGACAGCAACTCTGCCTGGAGAGGACAGGGCCGCCATGGGTTTTGCACCCCCGTAGCATTTCACTTAGAAACTGATCCACAACACCTCCCCCTCTTGCTCCCATTATCATCACCAGCATCAACACTAGCATCAAATCAGGGCTACAGGCACCCCCTGTCCCACCAGCCAGACCATTGGCACCAGTGCCATCACCATAACCAACACCATAATTTCCACATCAGCCTGTGTTCTCAGTTGCAGACAAAAAGACCCGTTTGATTTAAGTGGAAAGGTTCTATAAAAAGGTACTAGGCAGCCCTGCTCGGTGTGGCTCAAGTGGTTGGGCATTGTCCCATGCACTGAAAGGTTGCTGGTTCGATTCCCGGTCAGAGCACATGCCCGGGTTGTAGGCTCGATTCCCGGTCAGGAGCGTGTGGGTGGCAGCCGATTGATCTACGTTACGCTCTCACATCAATGTTTCTCTCTCTTTCCCTCTCCCTTCCTCTCTCTCTAAAAATCAATAAACTATTTTGTAAAAAGGTATGAGGCAAACACCTAAATGAAAAATCTAAAATTATGAAGCTCCTAGAAAAAAAAAAAAAAAACGTCTGAGAAATTCTTTAAGACCTTGGGTCAGGCAAAGATTTCTTAGAGCAAAAGCATGGACCATAAAATAAAAGATTTGATAAATGGAACTTCACCAGAATTAAAAACGTCTGCTCTTTGAAGACACTCTTAAGAGAATGAAAAGACAAGCCACAGACAGGGAGAAAACATTTGCAAAATGCATATCTGATAAAGGACTGGTAACCAGATATACAAAGAACTCTCCAAACTCAAAAACAAGAAACAACCCATTAAAAATATGGGCTAAAGATCTGAATAGACACTTCAACAAAGAAGATACATGGGTGGAAAATAAGCACATGGAGGAATGCAATGCGTCCTTAGTCATTAGAAAAATGAAAATTGAAACCACAATGAGAAACCACTGCACACCTATTGGAATCAGATTTTAAAAGCTGACAGTACAGCCCTAGCTGGTTCGGCTCAGTGAATAGAGCATCGGCCTGCGGACTGAAGGGTCCCGGGTTCGATTCCGGTCAAGGGCACATGCCCAGGTTGCAGGCTCGATCCCCAGTAGAGCCAGCCGATCAATGATTCTTATCATTGATCTCTCTAAAAAAAAAACAACTGACAGTATGAAATGCTGGCGCGGATGCAGAGCAACTGGAACTGCCACATGTGGCTGATGGGAACGCAGAATGGTGCAGCCACTTTGAAAACCTGCTAGGCAGTTTCTAATAAAGTTAAACACATACTTAACCTGTGACCCACCACCTCCTCTCCTAGGGATCTACCGAAGAGACACTGAGGTCTATGTCCTCGCAAAAAGCTGTACGTGGGTGTTTTGTAACAACTTTACTCATCATCAGAAATTGGACACAAGCCAAATGTCCATCAGCAGGTGAATGAATAAACAAGCTATGGTACACCCATCCCATGGAAAACTGCTCAACAATAAAGAAGAACAAGTTACTGCTTAACGCAACAATATGACTCTCACAAGCATCCTGCTAAATTAAAGAAGCCAGTTCCAAAAGGCTGCATGTTGTACAATTCAATGTGCATGACTTATTTCAGACAAGGCAAAACTATAACAACAGAAATCACATGAATGGTTGCAAGAATCTGGGAGAGAAGGAGTGGGTTCTACAGCATCAATGATGTGTTGTTAATGTTTAACAACCAGCTCATGGGAAGTGGAAGATATATATACACATATGTATTTACAAGTACATGTGTGTATATATATGTGTACTAGTATATATGTGTATATATGTATGTATACACATGCATATGTTTATTATGAATCTTACTGACGTAAAGTATGTATAGCACATATATTTTTATGTGGGTAAAATTCATATAACATACAATTAACCATTTTAATATTTTAAAAATATTTTTATTGATTTCAGAGAGGAAAGAAGAGGGAGAGAGATAAGAAACATCAATGATGAGAGAGAATCATTGATCGGTTGCCTCCTGGCATGGCCCCTACTGGGGATCGAGCCTGCAACCCGGGCATGTACCCTAACCAGGAATTGAACCATGACCTCCTGGTTCATGGGTTGATGCTCAACCACTGAGGCACAGTGGCTGGGCTGTTCATTGTTTTTATAGAAACACAACTGAGCCCTACTCAGTTTGGCTCAGTGGATAGAGCGTCAGTCTGGGACTGAAGGGTCCTGGGTTCGACTCCAGTCAAGGGCACATGCCTGGGTTGTGGGCTCGATCCCCAGTAGAGGTCATGCAGGAGGCAGCTGATCAATGATTCTCTCTCACCATTGATGTTTCTATCTCTCTCTCCCTCTCCCTTCCTCTCTGAAATCAATAAAAAATATATTTAAAAAAGAAAGAAAGAAACACAACTGATTTTGGTGTGTTGATCTTGTTCCCTGCAACTTCGCTAAATTTATGGTGTATAACTTATCAATGATACAATTATAAACTTCACACGGCCAATTGATTCTCACAGAATGCTTTAGTTAGTTTTGCCAAACTCATGCATCTGCAGCTGGCCTGTGGTTGCAATCAACAAACAAGTGTAGTTCCGACATGAACTGGTTGATCTTTTCCTTAACATTAAAGGGTGAGCACTGAAGCCACCTCCTCTCACAGGGTTTAAACGCTGGAGACTGAAGGTAACTCCTCACAAGTTACAGTCCACATTAACCAGACCTCACTACTCCAGAAGACTCCTGCCCAGGCAAACGACTCGATTTTTCATGATAGGAACTTCCCAAAAGACCTACTAATTCTTCAATGGGAAGCATCAACAGACAGTTTGCACCCTAAGATTCTTTTACTCCCTTGTCTCAAAAATCCTTATTTTGTGGCTCAGCGGCTGAGCGTAAACCTATGAACCAGGAAGTCATGGTTCGATTCCTGGTCAGGGGCACATGACTGGGTTGCTGGCTCGATTCCCAGTGGGGGACGTGCAGGAGGCAGCTGATCAATGAGTCTCTCTCATCATTGATGTTTCTCTGTCTATCTTCCTCTCCCTTCTCTGAAATCAATTTAAAAAATGTGTATTTTTTAAAATTCTTACCTTGTTGTCCCCCCAATTCTGGTCTGTTTTATTGTGTTCCCAACCCAATTGTGATTAAACCCTACAATGAAAGACCCTCCTTAAACCAAACCTCCGATTCTCAATAAATTCCAATATTGCCTCCCCGGCTTGAGGCCCTGACAAAGCTGGTGGTCTCCCTTATCACAGTAAGCAATAAACTCAGCTTTTTCTTATCAAGAGGCTGTATTGGGGTGCTATCCGGGGAGCCATCATTTGATGAGAGTAAGAGAGAAATAAAATAACTAAGACATAGGTCAAACATCCTTGTTCATCCAATGTCACTGACTGCTTTGCCGAATCCGATACTAATTTTAAATACTGGAAGAATCGTTTCTTCATTTTGTGTGTGTGGTTCGCAATGTAATGGCTACAGACAAGACACACTTTTAAGTTTCATCTGCATTATTCACATTTTCTCCGTCACTGTCTAGACCAGTGGTCGGCAAACTCATTAGTCAACAGAGCCAAATATCAACAGTACAATGATTGAAATTTCTTTTGAGAGCCAAATTTTTTAAACTTAAACTATATAGGTAGGTACATTGTTATTAACTTAATTAGGGTACCCCTAAGCTGGCCTTTGCTAAAATAATAATAAAGCCACCAACACAAAATAATTACAATTCTTAAATTGATGACAAAAATACCTGTAGGATTTGCAGCTGGTTGGAAAAATACAGGTAACTTTATGCTTCGAGTAGGAACTTTTGTCACCTGCGTGCGATTTGCAGACGCGACCAGCACTAACCACTGCACAATGAGACTGCTGCCTGACCGGCTCACTCAACTCCTGCATGAATCCCGCGCCTCCCCCGCACCGCGTCTCCCGTTGCCCGACCGACCGACCGACCGACCGACACCCCCCACTTCTTCTAACGCCACTTCTTCCAAATAGACTCGCCCCGGCTGAAAACCGACTTCTGCACATGGGCCACGGAGTTTCAATCGCACTGTACGTGCGCGCCCGCACGGGGTATTTTGTGGAAGAGCCACACTCAAGGGGCCAAAGAGCCGCATGTGGCTCGCGAGCCGCGGTTTGCCGACCACTGGTCTAGACAATGCACAAAACAATAACAACTTCAACTCTGATTGGTAACGTTTGCCGATGTCTCTGGTGTAAGTACTCCCACCACGGCCCATGTCAGACCGCCCAACATGAGGCCGCTGTGCCCAGAGCTGAAGAGTTGGTAGCGGCACGTCATTACCTCGTATTCCTACCACACAGACGTAATAACATGGTCTCAAGAGCATAAACAGTAGAATGCTGCAAAATAATTAGGAAGGGCTGGTTTACTACCTTTGATATAAGTTGCTAGTTTATATAATTTTATAAATGATGGCTATGTTTAACAACCGGCTACAAAGTCCTTGAAAATTCAACATTTGACTCTCACAAGCTGGAACAGGCCAGCGCTGGCACAGCCCTGGGATTGACTACCGAGTGGCACCCGGGAACTTGGGAGGGTGACGGGAGTGTTCTATATCTTGACGGTGGTGGTAGCTACCAGACTGTATGTGTTCGTCAAGATATACAGAGCTGCGCATATAAAAGGGCGGTTTTTACTGTATGCAAGTTATACTTTCACAAACCTGAAATGATGGGGCGTTTGGTAACTCACGAACTCTCCAGAGGCCCCATGGAGTCTGATGTGGAGGCTGAACCAGCGCCCAGGCTTCTGCTGCTGTCACTGCGCGCAGGCAGGGAGGTTCGAGCCACCCGAGCAGGCGGAGGTGCCCCTGCCAAGATCCCTCTGCTGCTGCCCCTGCCCTCTGTCTGTCTCTCCATCATGCTCCAGCGCGCTCATCAGCACTGAGCCTGCCTGCGCTGCTTCCAAGTCAAAACCCTGTGTCTGTACCCGATTGGTGAAGGCAAGGTCACATGACTACACTCTAGCTGCAAGGGAGGCTGGGAAGGTGAATTACTTTTTAAAAAAATATTTTTATTGATCTCAGAGAGGAAGGGAGAGGGAGAGAGAGATAGAAACATCAAAGATGAGAGAGAATCATTGATTGGCTGCCTCCTGCCAGCCCCAGACTGGGGATTGAGTCCATAACTGGGGCATGTGCCCTGACCAAGAATCGAACTGTGACTTCCTGGTTCATGGGTCGATGCTCAACCACTGAGCCATGCTGGCTGGGCTGAATTTCTTATTTCTACTTTGGGGGAGCAGGGCTCATAATGAGGGAGATGTCTTGAATCTAGAAGAAGGGTTCACGGGGTGCTAAGTGGCCACACGAGCACAAAAGCAGTTACTATGACAGCACATGACCACTGACACCAGCAGCAGTGTCACAGCTTATTGCCATAGCCTTCCGTGTGCAGATGCGCCGTGAGAGTCCGGTGGGAACGGGTGTCACGCAGGCCCTTTCTCACAGGAGCGGTGGGAAGGCCTGGTCACCTGTCGTTCGGACAGCGTGGGCTCAGCTGATAGAGGAGAAGCGGAGACACAGAGTGTGCTAGGAGCCAGAGGAAGAGGTCGCCCTGGGCTGGAAGGGAAGGGAAGGCTTCCTGAGAAGGGCATCCGCACTGAGCTCTGAAGGGTGAGAAAGACTGAGAAGGACGGCCGAGAAGGGCACCAGCAGGAGGACCTGTGGGCAAAGGCTTGGGGCAGGGATATGCTTGTCAAGGTGGAAGGTTTGGCCGGTGCAAAAATGTAGACATCATTTCTCAAAATTCTTTTTTTTTTTTTTTGATATATATTTTTATTGATTTCAGAGAAGAAGGGAGAGGGGGAGAGAGATTGAAACATCAATGATGAGAGAGGCTCATTGATTGGCTGCTCCTGCAGGCCCTACACTGGGGTTAGAGCCCGCAACCCGGGCCTGTACCCTGACCCGGAATCATCGAATCGTTACCTCCTGGTTCATAGGTCAGCCCTCAACCTCTGAGCCACGCCGGCTGGGCTCTCAGAATTCTCGACCACAACCTCAGAAATAAGAAATATATTTTACACCGTAACACACCTATATATAAATGAAATGTTGCACAAAGCAGTACCAACCCTACTGCATGCAATGCCCTCTGATGTTTTCTACGCTAATTTTTCCTACTTTGTTTTTTTCCCAAATGCCACTCTTCACTCATTAAATTGACTCCCTGACCCATCAGTGGGTCATGACCTGCAGTTTGAAAGGCACAGATGCAGGAGCCACAGAACTGGGGGAAGAAGCAGGGGTGGGGCTATGGAGGGCCTGGAACCAAACCACAGCCTTTGGACTTGCCCTGTGGATTCCTGGGCCCAGAGGTCACGTGTGGAATGGTGATTAGACATGAACGATGTCAATATTTAAAATGCACGTAACATCTGGCCCAGCAACTCCACTTCAGGGCTGCAGCCTAGGGAACTTCCAGCCCAGGAGCGCAGTGGGGCCTGGATGTTTGCTGCGGCTGCTTCGCCGGAGAAACTAGAAGCAACTCAATGTGGAATGCTACGCAGCCCTTCTGAAGAATGCGGTCGGCCCAGCCGGTGTGGCTCGGTGGTTGGCGTCAGCCTACGAACCAGGAGGTCACGGTTCGATTCCCGGTCAGGGAACATGCCCGGGTTGCAGGCTCGATGCCCGGTTCTCCCTCCCCAGTGTGGGGCGTGCAGCAGGCAGCCGATCAATGATTCTCTCTCATCATTGATGTTTCTATCTCTCTCTCCCTTCCACTATGAAATTGATAAAAATATATTTCTTAAAAAATGAGGCTGTCTCTGTTGTGGAGAGATCTCTGGGGTATTCAGGGAGAAGAGACAAAATCAAGTCATGGAGCCAGATGTGTGCTTGGCTTCCAGTTTTGGATAAAGCACACCTGTCTGTGTGTATGTACAGCCCATGTGTAGGCACCTTCTTAAAAGATTTACAAGAAAATTCCCACACCCATTACAACATGGATGAAGCTTTGTGCTAAGTGAAATAAGCCAGCCCTAACTGGTTTGGCTCAGTGGATAGAGTGTCAGCCTGCGGACTGAAGGGTCCCAGGTTCGATTCCAGTCAAGGGCATGTACCTTGGTTGCGGGCACATCCCCAGTAGGAGGTGTGCAGGAGGCAGCTGATGGATGTTTCTCTCTCATTGATGTTTTTAACTCTCTATCCCTCTCCCTTCCTCTCTATAAAAGATCAGTAAAATATATTTTAAAAAAATAAAAATAAACGAAATAAGCCAGCCACGAGAGGACACATACTGCGGATTCCACTTATCTGAGGTCCCTAGAGGAGCTAACGCATAGAGAAATACATTTTGTTATGTAGTCTTATCACACAACTTAGAAGGCCCTGCACCAAGCCTAACAGTGGTTGCCCTATGGAGGGGCCTGGACTGCCGAGCGCAGGAAAGGGGTTCTCTCACCGCCCCTCCTCTGTGCTCAGTGTGCTGAGTGCTGGGAGAGGGCGCGTCCTCGCAGCTCCCTAGAGGGAGCAGTATAACCCACCGCAACACTGAGAGCTCTGGGGACCCCGGAACAGGGTTTGATCCAATCAGGGAGGGCTTCCTGGGAGAAGGGGCATGGAGTGTATGAGGCCGAACAGTAGCAGCAGCAGACCCTGGACCCCCAAGCTTCCCTGGGCTGGAGGCTGAGTTCCTGCCCAGCCCCCTCCCCACAGACGGGCGGCAGTGCAACATGGGAGCAGTTATGAAAATCGCCTCCTGGTGTGGCTCTCATTACCGTTCAGTGACTAGAGGCTGCAAACCACACTGGCCTGGGGACCTGGGGCACCTGGGAGGGGTGAGGGAGGTGGGAACAGATTGCTTAGCTCCCTTCTCTCCCCCCCCTTCATCCCCCTTGTTCTCCTGTGACAGCCCCCAACCCTCATCACATCTGGTTCCCGTTGGCCCAGTTTGGTTCTAATCATCTCACTTCCTGCTACCATCTCTGGCGCCCCACCCCCTCTGTGGGAAGGAGCAGCCCCTCCCCCTCAGGCTTCAGCAAGTCCTGGCCCTGAATGTGGATGGGTCATCTCGCAGCTCCTGGCTGTTACTCTGGCTGCCACCCCACCCCCACCCCCCTGTCCCCACCCGCCTGGGGTGCCCCGGGCTCTGGTAGCTCCCACCCACATCCTCCCAGGTCTGGCCCAGGCCTCTAGGAGCCCACTCTCCCCTCTGCCTGTCCCCTCGCCTCCAGCGGGGCTGCTTCCAGTGCCAGGGCTGTGGCGGGCTCCTCCTCCACCACCCAGCCCTCCCTGGGAGGTCCTGGGTGAGATGGGCAAGAGGTGTGTTTACCTGGAAGGAGTTTCTCTCCAAAGAAAATGGACCTAAAGCCACCTCCGGGGGCCCCCAGACCTCAGGGACAGACCTGGGAGCGGCGGGGGTACAAAGAGATGATGGGACAGGAGGAGAGGCAGGAAACTGACCCCAGAGAGCAGGCACCCAGCACCCAACCAGGTGGGCCCGGAGAGGTGATGTGAAGGGAGAGAGAACGCCCTCTGCTCCACCTCCCGCGGTGGGGACTCGGGTCAGCGGAGTGCGGCTCTCTCTGGTGCGGCACTGGGCCTGTGATACGTGCCCACCCCGTAGCATTTGTCCCAGATCATCACTGATTGCTAACACACTGTACTTACCGTTGGCCAAGCACGTTAACCCCTTTAGTCCTCACAGCAACTCCGCGAAGGGGCTGCTGGTATCACCGTTGTCCCTTTTACAGATGGGAAAGCTGAGGGTGAGGCAGTTAACTGACGCCACTGGTAAGCGGTGAAGCCAGGATCTGGGCCCAGGAGCCTCTTCATCTCCCCACTGCTCGGAGGTCCCGGGTTCCCCAGCGGGCTGGGGCCTCTGATCCCAGCACTACCCTCCCCCCAGCTGGACTCGCCTCTGGGCCAGGAGCTCCTGGAGGACAGGGACGGACGGGGCCAGCTGTGTCTCCACACAGCCACCATAACACGCATCCGTTCACTCATACCTGCCGTGGGATTTGCACTGAGTACCGCTGGGCTCCTGTGCCGAACCCCTCTGAGCCTCAGGCCCCTCGCCTGCAAAACGGGCGTCTCGTCTGGAGCCCAGCACCCCAATACCGGGAGGCCAGCCGTGCGTCACTGTCAGTCCCCCAGTGGCCACCTTTACCGGCGTCAAAGCAGCAGGTGAAATTAAATTTAACAACACACTTTTTAAACCAAATGCCACCAAAACATCCTCATGTCGGCGTGTAGTCGATGTAAAAATGATGAGCGAGGCATCCGGACACAGATTCCTGGGGACCAGCCTCACAGCTGCTGCTCGGTAGCCACGTGTGGCCTCCGCCCTGGGCAGCGGGCTCCAGCCCGCAAGGCTCCACAGCAGCGGTTCTCAACCTGTGGGTCGCGGCCCTTTGGCGGTCAAACGACCCTTTCACAGGGGTCGCCTAAGACCATCCTGCCTATCAGATATTTACATGACGATTCATAACAGTAGCAACATGACAGTGATGAAGCAGCAACGAAAATAATGTTATGGTTGGGGTCACCACATGAGGAACTGTATTGAAAGGGCCAGAAGGTTGAGAACCACTGCTCTACAGAGATGGGACTGGGGGTGTCTCAGCCCCCCCATGCCCAGCGCGGCCCATGGGGGGGCACATGCACGGGGTGAGGGTCCCGGCCCCTTCTTCCCTCGGCCTGGTGCTCCGTTTTCCCGCGGCATGGCCAGGAGTCGGGGCCCCTCTGGGGCGCCCCAAGATGAGGCGCTGCTGGTTTTCCGGGAAGAAGCAGGAGGGAGGAGGGAACGCAGGCTGGGGCCTCGAGGAGGGAGCTGCCGCCTGGCACGGGGACAGAGTTTGTTTGCACCTCTTTGAAGCCGGGAGATGAAAGTGGGGCCCACATGGCTGCCTTTGATTGCCTCCTCCCTGGGCCCCACGCAGCTGCAACCGGCCAGGCCCGGCCCTCGCTGCCCCAGGGAGCAGGCAGGCCCCAGGCCAGGGGTGTTTCTCCCCTGGGTGGCTTGAGGGATCAGCAGAGGAAACACATCCATCCTGGGGACCTGCCCTCCCACAGCCACCCCCCCCCCAAAGGGACAGTGGCCGCCTCCCTCCAGAAAAGGGAGCAGGTGTGGGCAGGACTTGGGGAACCCACTGCCCAAGCCTCTCTCCTGCCCAGGCCGGAGCATCCACGCGGTCAGTCCTGGGAACAGACACAGTAGACGAGCATGGCGGTGAGAGGTGAATGGGTCGCTTCACCTCTCCAAGCCTCTGTATCGTTTTTAATATATTTTCCTTGATTTCAGAGAGGAAGGGAGAGGAAGAGAGAGAGAGAGAGAAACATCAATGATAAGAGAGAATCACTGACCAGCTGCCTCCTGCATACCCCACACTGGGGATCAAACCTGCAACCTGGGCATGTGCCCTGCCTGGGGATTGAACCATGACTTCCTGGTTCATAGGCCAACCCTCAACCACTGAGCCACGCCGGCTGAGCTCTAAGCCTCTTTAGCTCAACCAGTGTCTACTGAGGGCCTACTGTGTGCTGGTCACTGTCCTCGGTGCCTTCCCCAAGCGTCTCCCAGAGCAGATGGCATGAAATGGTGTCACATGCTCTGTGCGGTGTCTGGCACATGTCTGTGCTCAGTGCATGCCAACCAGCAGCAGCATTGCTGCGCGGTCCTGCAGGGTCTTGGCCACTCCCGGGCACCCAGGGGAGACAGGCAGCTGCTGGACAGTGTCCCCTCCCCAAGACTCTGCTTCCTCCTCTCTCCTGTGCTCTGGGAGCAGCCTCTGGCCTGGGGGAGGCAGGACCACTGACCTTGACCATTGACCTCTGTGGCCCAAGAATGACAGTGCAGACCAGAGGTCACATGCTCTGGGGACTCCGTGGCCATAATGGAGACCAAGCTACACCTGGGACCCTGGCAGACCCCTCCCCTGGCCCCAGGCTGCAGAGCCTACAGACCCTCTTCAGGCAGCTGGAGGCCACGGGGCAACAGGGCAGCCTTGGGGCTGGCGGGGGTTAGGGCATCCGCTGTACCAGGGGTGTGGCCTCTGCTATCCAGACCCCAGTTGGTCCCAGCAGCATGGACCCCGTGTCCTAGGCCCTAACCCTCGTCAAACAGCCTCTGAGTCTCCCGGTCACCCCAATTCTAAGGGAGGACCACCTTCATCCTCCTTGTCACACGTTGCTTGTTCTACCCTCACACTGCTCGGTGTGCACCCACTCCCGGTCCTCCCCTTGTGGACATCTTGCTGCCTCTCCCGGGTCAGGGAGGAGAGGTGGGGGAGCCAGGGCTGGAGACAGGAGCAAAGCACCAGGTCCAAGTGCTCACCGATGACCCCTGGGTCTGCAGAGGTGCAAACGCACATCCCAGATGGGTCTGACCCTCTCATGTGGTCACCCCCCTTTCACAGATGGGGAGACCGAGGCTCCCCGGCAGTCACACTCGGGAGGGAGGTTGAGACGCAGGTCTGACTGATTCCAAAGTGTATGTTCTTTCCACTCGACCACACTGCCAAGGCACGCAGCCCTCTGCTCGCAAGCTCAGAGCGGCCCCAGGCGGCTCTCCGAAGCCTGGAACTCCAGGGCCAACAAGCCGGCCCTGAAGCCAGATGCTTAAGCCACGGGCCATGACACAGACGGAGGGGCCGAAATCTCACCCATCCTGTGACCTCGGGCAGGTCACCCCACCTCCAGACCTCCGTCTCTCTCCTGAGGTCTCCAGGGCGACTCTCCGTGCACGAGCCTTTCTCTGCAGTGCAGGCCCCTTTGCTTGTGCACCAGAACAGACAGATGGAACTAGCACCTCAAACTCCCTATTTCCTGGATATTCTTGCTTAGGTGACAACACCGCATTGAATCGGGGGACAGCCCTAAGGGAGTCGCGCACAGGTGGCTAGAGGGTGTGGCAGGCCGCCAGCATGCCCATGTCCGGGAAGCCTGCGCTGGTGCAATGATCAACGGCAACTAGAAGGGGCCCCCGGTGGTCAGGGGGCTGGAAGCAGGGTGCCCTGGACCCGCTGGCTGTGGCGGACCCCCCTGAGGCCGGGACAGGAGAGAGGGAGTTGGGCAAGAGGGAGAGAGGCCAGTGGAGCCCAACGGCTCACCCGGCCGGCCGGCCGGCGTCTGCACCCACCGGAGCCTGGAGACCACATTGCCACCTCCCCGCCCCGACCGCGCAGCCCACAGCTGGCTGATGTAAAACACACATGTTTTGACTGAAGCCGCTCCCCGCAACCTCCTGGAAAACGCCGACATTAAAGGGAGCGTAGCTTTGTAAAACTGAAACTGTAAAATGCTTCTGAAACCCAGCCCCGGGGATTAAAGAAACCACATGAAAAGGGACTCAGGACGACCTGGATGCTGACTTCCTGTTCAGAAGTTCGCTCACCATGTGCCTCCCACCCGTGCTGGTGGCTGGGAGCAAGGAGAAGGGGCGGAGGGGGGAGGCAGGGCCAGTGGGGGTCTCGGGGGCCTCCAGGAGTCCAGAGCCCGCTCAAGCCCAAGGCCGGACAGCCTGGTCCCTGGTCTTCCCAGGCCTCTGACCTCTGAGGACCCTGAGGAGAAGGTGCCGTGTTGCCCTTGGCCTTGGGACCCCCCGTACAGTCACCGAGGGGTTGGGAACCAAAGAGACCACAGGCACCCGCCATCCTACTTCCTGGCCTCGCAGGTCTCCCCTGCTGCTCCCAGCTGGTCCCCACTGGCCCTGGACCCTGGAGATTCGGGGGGTGCTTGGGCCCCCCTCAGCCCCCTGTCCAGTTGTGGTGAAGGGCCTCCCCAGGAGCTGCCTGCGGCTGCACTTGGAGGCACCCGGCCTCTCCCTCCTCGTGTCACTCTGTGTGCAAGAGGCTGTGACCGAGGCGTGCAAAGGTGGCTCTCCCCTGCTCTCACAAGACGGGACTAGAGTCCCCTGGTCTCCCTTCTGCTGCATGGCCTTGGGCAAGTCACAGCCCCTCTCTGGGTGCAGGCCCCGCCTCCTTGGACAAAGAGGAGAGGATGGGCTGGGTCAGAGGTGAAGCTGGGTCTATGGCCAGGCGCGCACACACACACACACACACACACACACGTGTCATAGACACCCACCACCCTCCATCACACGCACCAGACAGAAACAGACGCAGGCACCTCACAGGCCACTGGGGCCCCGCCACCCCCAGCTTTCTCGCAGCCCTCCCTCCTCTATCTAAACTCCCCGTGCCCTCCACTGTCCCCCGAAATCACTTACCTAATATTAGGATATTAAAAAATATGGCAAGATTTTAAGAGACTTATTAAAATGCAATTAGCAGCGTGTACGACTTAAGCAGGGAGATTATTTTTAAAAATGACTTGATTGTGCGCAATACCACGCACCTTCCCGAGGCCGTAAACCTGCCAATCACTCGCATTCTCAGGCGAGGCGCTTTCCTCGCTTTCTCTTTGTCCTTCAGGACTTTCTCCTGCCCCCCTTCCATCCCCCCACCATGAAGGCTGTGGTCCCCCACACAAAGCCACTGCCCCCGACACACACACCCTGAGCCCCCTCCAGGGGTCCTTCAGAAGGAAGCCAAGGGGTCAACTGGGTCCCAAGCCAAGCCCAGCCGATGGTCAAGAAGCCGGCCAAAGGGTAGGCAAAGGAATGGAGAAGCCCCCTCCCCCTTCCCCACTCCGACCCACAGTAAGATCTGGATCCACAAAGATGCACCCAGAGTGAGGGTGACAGACTATCCTTGCTGCGAAGCGACTGGGGGTGGGAAGGGCTCAAGGACGGAGGAAGAGGTCCCAGGGACTGGGTTACTGCGGACCCCCTCTGAGGGCTGAGCTTCAGAGTCCCCCTGCCCGCACCCCCAGTACTCACACCCCTTGCCCCAGAGCGCCCACTCTTTTTCGGCTGGAACGATGGGTTATGCTGCCCCCTGCTGGCCACTCTCCGCACTGCAGCCCCGCTCCTGGGATCCGGTGGCCAAGCGAAAGGCGCTCGCCTGGTTCTGGGGCAGCCCTCCTTCGGCTGCGGGGTCCAGGAGAAGGTCCCCACGATCGTCCAGGCTCCAACCTGGAGAGCAACACGCATGTAGGGGCCGCTCTCCGGCAGCCCGCACCCCCAGAGACCAGAGCAGCCCCCTCCAAGGCAGCCCCGCCCCTGGCTGAAGGAGTTTATCAAATGTGTTCTCTACTTCCTGGCATTAAGCTCCCGCTGGCACTTTTATTCCAACCATAAAAAGGCTGTTTCATTGAGAAATAAAGTCCCATCTCCCTGACGTGTGACTCCTTTCAGCGCTCTCACTCAGCCACCAGGCAGAATTTATGCTTCCTGGATGCTGTCTCCTGGGATTGCAACTGGAAATTGGGGAGAGAGAGCTGGAGGGAGGTTTCCTTCCTGACCGATGGACGGACCTGTGCTAATGCCTCTGGTTTAAGGAGCCCCAGAAACTCAAGGTGTCCGGGAGAGAGCCCTCACCTTGGAATGAGGAGCCCAGGGTTGGAGCCCCGGATCTGCCATCTTCGCTACGGCGGCCGCGGGCCAGGCCCTGGGCCTCAGTCTCCGCATCTGTAAATTGGGCCGCACTCTTCCTCTCTTCCTCGGAGAGATGGCACGCTGGGGTGTGCAGGTGGAGGTGGAAGGTTCCTGGAAGCTGTCGGGTGTTGCTATTGTCCGGGAGGCAGAGGAATTCTCTGAGTGGGGGTGGAGGAGGGAGAGGTTGAAATTCTCGAAGGATTTCACTCTCACCTGTATGAGCTTCACCTGGAGAGCTTGTTACAGCACCGAGGCTGGGCCCACCCGCTTAGGAGGTCTAGGCTCCGGCTCAAGAATTCGCATTTCTAACGGGTTCAGGTGGTGCTGATGCTGAGGAACCTACTTTGAGAACCGCTCTTCTGGGAGCTTTGAGATCTGGGATGTGGGGCAGCTCATCCCGGGATTCCGAAGAGGAATGAGGAGCTGGAGCAGCGCTTCTCAACCTGTGGGTCGCAACCCCTTTGGCAGTCGAACGACCCTTTCACAGGGGTCGCCTAAGACCATCCTGCATATCAGATATTTACATGACGATTCATCACAGTAGCAACATGACAGTGATGAAGTAGCAACGAAAATCATTTTATGGTGGGGTCACAACATGAGGAACTGTATTTAAAGGGCCAGAAGGTTGAGAAGCACTGAGCTAGAGGGAGGTCACCTGTGGAGCAAGGTCGGGGTGGCTCCGTGGGAACGAGCATCCATCCATATCACCCCATCTAGCCCCCCAGTGGCTTGGGCTGGTGTCTCTGTCACCCGCACCCCCAGAGACCACAGCAGCAGAGGTGTCAGCAGCAGCAGAGGTGCGCTGAGCTGGGGAGGGTGGATGCTCAGGGGGGAGGGGTTCTCGCAGAAGTGGAGGCTCTCAACTTACCATCTTCACAGGATGGACCCCACGTCCCCCTATTGCAGAGGTGGCCTGGCCATGGACTTCTGTTCGCAGAGGGCTGAATCAGAGGCTCAGAGACGTGAGCCAAGCTGCTCCAGGTCGCCCAGCTTGGCCAGGACCCCCAGCAGAAGGCTCTTCCCACCGTGGCCCCTCTGCATACACGACGATTTGTAGGATTACGAAGCTGACGGCTCCAGTCCCAGGTTAGGTGACACCCCGATACCCCGTGGGGACTGGCAGCCAAGGAGGAGAGAGTGTGTCGCGATGGAGGAAGGCTGCCATGGGCAGCATCCAGCATCTGGGAATCCGAGACCTTCAACAAGGGAAAGGCAGTGAGCCTGGATGGGGTAGGGCATGAACACGGGCTTTGTGCTCACGGAGGGGAACCCCGGAGGGAAATGGACCACTGGCTGCTCCGGGTAACGGAAGAGAAGGGTGACACGTGCATCAGGGACCCTGGGCTGCACAGAGTCCCGGAGGGGCGGGGGGGACAGGGAGTGGGGGGATGCGGATCCCAGCTCTGAGGGTATGGAGACACCGATGTCTAAGCACCTACAGCCCAGTAGTCCGAGGCCCGCCCAGCAGGGAGCTGACCAGGAGGGGAAGAGCATTGCAGACGCTCAGTGTCAGCCGGAAGCAAATGACTGGGAGGCCTAGAGGTCCCCGAGGAGGGGCAAACACTTGCACACGTGCACACAGGGCCCCGGGATCAGGGACCGGGCACAGGTGCCGCCCAGGCCCTGGCGGACCCGGAGCCCTGGTCACAGCCGGTCCCACCTTGAGGAAGGAGAGGAGCCTGCACACCGTCTAATGAACAGCCGTCCGGGTGTGGAGTCGGCCACGGGGAGCGAGGAGAGGGAGAGAAGTGGTCTGCTCCCGCGCGCAGAGCTGGGAAGAGTGCCCAGAACAGTTCATGCCCGGCCCTCACAGCCTTGCGAATCGCCGCCCGCTGGGGGCCAAGCGCCTTTTACGCCAGGTGAAGCCTGGCGATTTCATTAACGGCATCCCCTTGGTCTCTCCAAGGTGGTTAAACGTGAGGGCCCCTTGGTAAAGGGGCCGCCCTGGTTTCCAGGGCTTTCTCGGTCTGTCTGCCCCTGGTCCGTGAGGCCGCCAAGCTGGGTGGCTCTGCTGGCAAAGGGGGGTTGAGGGGGGCAGGAGAGAGACAGGCAGGCTGCAGGCCAGTGACATGTCTCAAACGTCACCCTCAGAGGGGCCCTCTCCTTCCAGCGGGACGGGTTGGCCTGTCTGGCTCAGGACGCCCCCCCACGGCCCCCCTGCTGCTGCTCTTCCTTGTCCCCCTGATGTCCGCTTCTAAAGCAAGAACAAAGTCTGGGCTCCCGCGTTGGCCTGCAGCCCTACCCTGCCCTCCGCTTCCTCCTGCTCATTCCACCGTCGTGGCCTTCTTTCTGTCCCTCCACACCTCCCACTCGCAGTCCCTCTGCCTGGATGCCCCCCAGCTCTTTCCAGGTTCACGCCCTCAGCGGGGCACCCTGACAGTCCCGCCCAAAGCCCCCCACCCCACCCCGCTGCGTGCTGGGTCTCTCCGGAGCACATGGCGTTCTCTGCAATTGTCCGTGCCCGTGTTTATGTCGGTCTCCACCCGCCTTCACACGCACACGCACACGCACACGCACACGCACTCGTGTGCTCCTGCAGGAGGGCCTTTGACTCAGTCTTCGCTTCCGAGGGCCAGAGCGGGGCCTGGTCCAGAGGATGCGCTCCGTAAACATTTGCCGAGTGATGCGGTCCAGGACGGTACCCGGGGCCCTGGGAACCAGCCGACAGGGAGCCCACAGCTCAGCGCCGGCCCCAACCTCCTCCCCTCCAGCCAAAGCCCCTGGGAGCTGGCCCCGGCCTTCTCTCCTCCCAGCCCAGGCCACAGCCGGGTGTCCAGAGTCTTGGGCCTCCTGCTGGCTCCCCTCTAGGTGTCAGGCTTGCCCTGGCACGGGGGCGGCTGGCCCTGGGTAGCGGCTGCCCGCAGGGGACCTGCCTGGCTGGGGGCGGGGTAGAGGGGGCCTGGGGCGGGCGTGGGGGTTGGCCTTGGAGTCACGGCTCCGATTCAAGAAGGGAAATCATCCGAGCTTTTAAAAAATTAAATGGAGTCAGTAATTTGATTTCAGGGAGAAGCTGAAAACCTCGTAATGGCAGGAGCAGCTCAATTCCGTGCTGAAAAGGAAAAGCCTTAAATGGGGCTATTAAGCTCTTGCCGGGATGGATCTGCCTGGAGGTGGGGGGGGGGGGGCAGGGGGGCGCGTCCTGGAGGGAGAGACCGTTTATCAGCCGAGACAGCCCTGATTATTTATTTATTTATTTGTTTGTTTTGCGGGCCAGGGCGTTGCGGAAGGCCTCTCTCCTTGGCTGCGTTTCAAGTCCCACTTCCAGCGATGAGCCGGCCCCTGGCAGGGGGGAGGGGAATGGAGGGGGGGGGAGCCACCTCCCAGGGAAGCACCTAGGGCCACCCCGGCTCAGGCCTCTAGCTGGGCTTCTGGGCCAGGGAGCCTGAGAGCGCTGGCCACCCCCAGGGGTCAGTGGGGTCACCGGAGCTGTCCAAGCCAACCGGGTACCAGCCGCTGCCAAGGGAGCCAGGGCAAAGGAGTGGTGAGGCACAAAGACACAGCAGTAACACTGATCCTCCCCCCACGGGGTCCTGCAGGCACCTGGGCCAGGGCCCCGCAAGGTCTTATCACCCCCCACCCAGAGGTGTCGGAGTCCCGGCTGAGGCTTTCCACACGCTCCTGGAGGGAGCAGACCTCCCTCCGCCTGGGCCCGGGACCCCACAGCTCAGCCGCTCTGGACACAGCAGTCGTGACCGCAAAAGTGGCTCACGGGTCGGAGCACATGCTGGTGTGGGGCCTGCACTCGAGGTTTTGTGTCCGTTTCTTCACCGACCCCTCACTTCCCCCACTTGACTGATCAGGAAACTGAGGCACAGAGAGGTTAGTGCAGCCGTGGGCAAACTACGGCCCGCGGGCCGGATCCGGCCCGTTCGGCTGTTCGATCCGGCCCGCGGAGCCGAAAGAACGGAGGGTTCTCTTGCTCTCCCCTCCGCTCCTCCACCAGCAGCAGTGTTAACATGGCAACGTCGGGAAACACGGCCGCAGCTCCTTCTTCCGAGTCCAGTTTAACAACCCATTGTGGCCCTCGAGTCAAAAAGTCTACCCACCCCTGGGCTAGTGCCTTGCCCAAGGCCACACAGCTAAAGAGTGAAGGGACTGGGACTTCACCTGCGGGCTGCAGAGCCAGTGGCCTTTCCCTCCCCCACCCCTCAACAGCAAGGGGGCAGCAGGCCAACGCTGGGCTGTGCACTCAGCAGGCAGACAACACGCCTGGACCCTGCCCACCCCACTCCTCTGAACTTGGGGTCCCTTGGGGCACTTCCAGGACTCACCCTGGCACGGGGGCCTCTCAGAAGCCCCTGCACGATATTCTGAGGCTCAGGAGGCCCGAGCTGTTCAGGGCTGGTTGCCAGTGTGGGCTCTGCCAGCTCCCACTGGGTGTCCCCTGGGCAGCAGGGAAGGGGCTCCAGACTCAGCCAGGCTGGGCGAGTCTGCTGGATGGGAGTGGGGCCCCCACTCAGACTATTCCACCAGCTAGTTGGGTGACTCCAGGCCTCGGGGTCTCTCTGACCCTCATGGATGAGGCTGGGGGTGACTCCAGGCCTCGGGGTCTCTCTGACCCTCATGGATGAGGCTGGGGGTGACTCCAGGCCTCGGGGTCTCTCTGACCCTCACGGATGAGGCTGGGGGCTTCTGGGAGGTGGAGGACAGAGGGCTCACCTGACGAGGGCCAGGCGGCTGGTTTTGCTGGCAGCGGCTGAGCAGTAAGAACTGGTGGGGGGCAGGGGGCGCTGCTGGGCCCACCTTGTGCCTCCCATGGTCCTGAGGCCCTCGGATGGGCCCTGGGCCTGGCTGCTGCCACCACACGGTCGCAGGATGCACGGTTAGGGCAGTGGATGTGTCCCCAGCAGAAGGGGACTTCCTGGTGGCTGGGTGGGGGCCTGCTCTGGCCTGAGAGTTCCTAGACCATCAGTTAGGGTGACAGAAGGCCTCGAGACCCCAGGGAGGGGGCTGTGGAGGAGGTCCTCGCACCCGAGGACAGCGTGGCCGAAGTCAGGGTGTCCGGGGGACCCCGCTTTTCCCAGGGAGCCTAGGACCGTGCTGACTGCATTGCTCTGGGAGAAAGGGAGATGATGCCCAGCTCCTTCCCACAGGTTTGGCTGTTTGCAGGAACGGACCAAGCGCCTGCTTCAGGGAGGAAGCAGTGGAGGGAGAACAGAGCTTCAGAAACGAGAGGACAGGGCCTTCGGCCGCCGGAGGGTCCTATCCCAGAGGTGTGATCCTGGGCTCCCGGCCTCAGTTTCCCTCCTGTTTGCAGGCACTGACCCCCCCACCCCCCCACCCCGCCTCCTTTTGCTGGGTCTCAAGGCCCTGGGATGCGATGAGCCGGGCAGGACAGCTGGGAGGGGGTGCTGCCCTTGGGTGGGAGTCCTGGGGGCCCCGCTTTCTCTGAGGAACGCTCTGCACTGGGAGAGGAGGAGACGCGGCCAGAGGTCAGAGTCGGTCCCTTTGGAAGAACGGTGGGGGGAGAGGGTCCCCCGAGGCCTCCTGAGGGTGAGGCCCTTCGGGGGAGACTGTGGGGGGGGAGAAGGGCCATAGCCTTGCACCAGCCTGTCCAGCGAGAGGTTGGTGAGTGAAGCGCCGAGAAACTCCCATGGCGGCTGGTCCCGCCGTTTGGAACTGGGAAGAGGCAGCAGAAGGCATTCCTGTTGGGTGCTCTCGGGTCCTGGGGATGGTGGGCAGGGAGCAGTGGTCGATGCGGCCGCTGAGGCAGGCAATGCTTTCCCGGATCTTCCAGAAGGAAGCAGAGGTCAGCCCTCCTCCTACGGGAGCCAAATCCTCTGACCCCCTGCTGAATGGGCCACACGTGTCCCCTCGTACAGATGGGAGGCAGAGGTTTGGGGAGGTCAAGCTCCAGCACTGGGTTAGGGGCCATTTTCATTGGCTACATTTCAGATCTCCGGCCTGCGGCGCTTTTTGAGAACATGTGGCATCAAGAGCTGTTTTTGAAATGGAATCAGAATTTCTGCAAAGAGCCCTGGCCCTGGCTCGCTGCCCGGCTGATGCCACCAGAGGTTCATCTCTGAGCCGTTCCTACTTGAGGCAAAAGACCTCGGCCCGGGCCCAGGAACCACACAACCAGAGCCGCCTCAGCTCTGTGGACGCTCTGGGCCGGACGGGCCTTTGTTGCGCGTAGAGAGGTCTCCCGTGCACTGTCCGGAGCTCAGCAGCACCCCTGGCCCCCCACCAGAGGCAGCAGCATGCCCCTGAGCTGTGACCATTGCAAAGGCCTCCGTCCATGGCTGAGTGTCCCCTGGGAGGCCAGGACACGCCTCCAGTTGAGAACCGCTAGGTTGGAGCTTGCAAATTCTGGCTCTCGGGTCACATGCAGCCCTTACACATGTTTGGTTTGGCCTGCAGAGGGTTTTCAATATTTTCTTTAATTAATTGACAAACTTTTATGACCAGCGTCTCCTGGAAAATCAGGCGATTTGGCCACACACTGGCCGCCTCTCTACCAGGCGGGAATCGGCCCCAGCTAAGGGGGGGGGGGAGGGGGCTGTCTTTGGTGGGTCCGGTGGCTGCCAGTTCAGCAAAGTCCCCCCCACTCCCTAGGGCAGTGATGGCGAACCTATGACACGCGTGTCAGAGGTGACACGCGAACTCATTTTTTTTGGTTGATTTTTCTTTGTTAAATGGCATTTAAATATCTAAAATAAATATCAAAAATATAAATCTTTGTGTTACTATGGTTGCAAAGATCAACAAATTTCTATATGTGACACAGCACCGGAGTTAAATTTGGGTTTTTCAAAATGCTGACACGCCGAGCTCAAAAGGTTCGCCATCACTGCCCTGGGGTCTCCTGCCCTGAGCTTTTCCGCCTCTGCCCTCCTGCACTCAGGCCCTGGGTGTCCTCACCCTCCCTCAGTCACACTCCCTGCCTGACCCCTCGAGGCCTTTCTGTCGGTTGCCCGGCTTTAAAATCCCAACAGCTGGAGCTACACCGCCCCCCTGGATGCTCCTCTCCGGGCCGGACTGACTCTGCGTTGCCTCCACTGGTCCTGACGCCTCTGACCTTAAATAATCAGAGTATCTCCTATAGGCTCTAACCACTTGGGGGGCGGGGGGAGGAACAGGGAGAGGGGGAGAAAAGATTAAAAGAAAAGAAATCTGTTGACCACCGGGCACTTAGGCAATCCTGGCGCATTAATATTCCAGCGTATTCGTCACATGTTTACACAGAGACATGTTCTTTGCCTAAAACATTTTTAAAGAATTCCTAGTGAACACTCAGTCCAACCAGCGTGAATTAAGTGCTTACCAAGGGCAGGGCCGTTCGATAAGGCGCGTGAAGAATAAAAGGCTGAAGGAGACGCAGCCCCTGCTGGCAAGGAGTTCGCCGCCTGGAGGGAGAGGCAGGCCCGGGCACCCATAGCTATAATGGGAGCAGAAAGGGCTAGGGCCGCAGGGAGGGCGGGGAAGGTGTGCTGGAAGCAGGGGGAGAGGTTCCCTCTGGCCACTGAGATTCAATTCATGAATGAGCAAGAGAACATCCCTAAATCTTTCCAGAGAGGCCGGAAAGTCTCCCTATGACGTCCTTGCTGCTGGTGCCGAGCTGTTTTTGCGTGTTATTTACCCACGAAAAGGTCCTCTGCCCTTGGGTCCTCCCCCCAGCCCCCTGCTCTCCATGCTAACTCCCCGGCCTTTCTTCTGTCCCCTTCCAGAACCGACCCCGAAGGGAACAGGAATCTGGTGGCCTCTGGTCCCTCCTGCGCCGCCCACGGGGCCTCCCACACGCCAGGCCCTCTGTGAATTACTGTCGGATAAAATCCTAGCCCTCCCTTTTCAAAATCAACGTCATTACTGCAGGAAACTGTTCAAATAAAAACAGCTGAAATGTGTAAAACCTTGCAAAAAAACACTTCCATTTTTAGCAGGCTATTAGAAACCCCCTACACACACACACACACACACACACACACACATATGCACGCACACACATACGCACACATACACACCGCCTTTTCCTTGGCTCTAATTGTGAATTGGGGGCTGGATGTGGTAGGCAGCCCCCCTTTTAATCTTTAAGTACAGCTCTGAATACAATTACATTTTTCTGCAGCACCGAAACATCACATCCTGGTAACGGGGCATTCCTGCACCCTTCCCATCTGAGTCAAATCTCCCCGCGTCTGTCTTCTATTGAGGACAGTGCGGAAGTCGGAGATGAAAGCGAGCGACATCGTTTGCGAATTATGTGTACTTCCTCAGGCTGCATTTCAATGGGTTTTGCTCCTGGTGGTTTTGCGAACACCAGGTTGTCTGGTAGCCGGGCTTTCACTGAAAGCCCCTTGTAATTCACGCATCCCAGCGGCCCAGCCAGGAGGACACACACCACGTTTAGAAGAGGGTTCGTCTCAGGTTAAAACGTAAGTTGCAGCCCTGGCCGGTGTGGCTCAGCGGATAGAGCGTCGGCCTGCAGACCGAAGAGTCCCAGGTTCGATTCTCAGGGTTCGATTCTCGTCAAGGGCACGTAGCTCGGGTGCAGGCTCCTCCCCGGCCCAGGCCCTGGTCGGGCGCGTGCAGGAGGCAACCCATCGATGTGTTTCTCTCAGGTTGATGTTTCGCTCTGTCCTTCCCCTGAAAAAAAAGTAAGTTGCATGGCACAGTCCTCTTTGCCAGGAGCCTAACCTAGTAAGTGACGGAGGATCCGAGCCCACACAGATGGCGGGCGGGTCCGAATGGCAAGGGCTCACCTCGAGCCTGGAGCTCCACTGAGCTCCTGAGGCCGTCACCTCCATCCTCACCACAGGTACCCATGTTCCCCGCGCAGGTGAAAGCCTGGGGTCCGAGAAGGTAAGCGACTGCTCACCAGGTCCGCAGCGAGCAGGCTGATGTGCCCACCCCGCCCCTCCCGTCGGCAACGTCACGACTGAGAGAAATCACATACAGGAACTGGCTCCAAAGGGGGTCGGGGCCGCCCACCCAGGGGAAGGCCTCGCTTGGCTCCTTGACCCTTTGGAATGTTAGAGGCAAAATGACCTGTGGGCTGGGCCAGCCAACACCGTCTCCAAACAGCGGTGTGTAAAGCGCACAGGGAGGGGGCCCCGGCCAGGAGGACTGGCCGTGGAGGACAGTCCTGTAGAAGCAGCAGCAGCAGGGCGGGCTGGAGAGCTTAGCGGATCCGCCCCGAGGGCAATGCCTTCCTCTCCCCTGTGATCACCCCCCTGCCTCATAGAAGCCCCGGCCTTCACCCAGCACCGGGGCATCACTTGGCCCCGACTGCAATGCTTTTTTCCTTTTTATCTCAAACAAATGCTTGCTGCCTCCACTTAGATCTCAGGCCCCCTCCAGTCACTGTGCCTGACCCAGTGCTTCCCCGGCTGGTGTGGCACCTTGTGGGGCCCAGGAAGGGAAGCCCTGGCACAAGAGAAAGGGCCACGGGGCTAGGGAAAGAGGGCTGGGGGGGGGGGCTCTCTGCCCACCAGAGGATGGGGCGGCCATCTCAGCCCATCCCAGGCTCAGGGCTACCCTATGGCCAGCTTCCCTGAGGCTCCCTGGACCGCCTGGTGGGGCAAGAAAGAATGAGCTGCACGTGGCAGGATGCATCCTGTGCCCTGTGGCTGTCCTCCCACGGGGTCCACCTGGCAAGGGTACCAGGCCTCAGGGGCATACGTAGCAAAGGCCCTATTTCAGCCGACCCCACAGAGCTGCTCTCCTCATCTCCTCCTCCCCGTGGTGTCAGTGGCCTGAGAGAGAGAGGCCTCCGGAAGGGGCAGGACAGCCGATGCGGAAATCAGGACACTGACCTGGGCCCGGAGCGCCCAGCCGCCGGAGGCTGACCGCCTCGAAGTTCCCGCTCTCCGTCACAGGGAAGGCTCCGGACTGGTAGCCGGGAGGGTCTCAGGCTCAGGCACCCCTGATCGCAGGAGCCTCTTTGGACGGGAAACTCATTTGTCTCTGCTTGGGGTTCTGAGCCGAGACCTCTGGATCCGGCTGGGACGACACTGGAGGGGAGAGGACAGGTGACACGGAAAAGCACACACTTGGCAGGTGTGTGGACGAAAGGCTGGTGGCAGGGCCTTCGGCGGGGCCACGCCCATGGCCAGCGCAGCACGCTTCCCGAATGGGTGACACGAGGTTACTTGGTGTGTGGCCTCGCTGCCTGCACGGGAATTTGGCTGCAGGGATGAAGAGGAGAGAGAGGCCGCCCCAACCCCCCCGGGGGCCCTGCCACGTGCGAAGGCCCCTGAGGAGGCAGGTGCCAGGAGCAGGGCTGCCCTGAGACGCTGGAGGAATGTCTGCCAAGACTGCCTTCGGCTCTGGTGACCCGGCCCTTCCATGACCAACGCTGCTCTTGGGGGCTAGAGCTCATAGCAGTTGTTTGCACTTTAGCGAGAACTTCACTGTGTCAGCCCTCTCACGGGGGCGGGTGCTGCACTGAAGGCAGCTCTGCAGTTGCTCAATGAACGCATCCGTCCCCACATAAAGGGGTTGCAAGCATCATGAATAAGGGAAAGGATGTTTGGGGGCTCAGCAAGACCATCTCCAGCCCTAGCTGGTTTGGCTCAGTAGATAGAGCCTCAGCCTGTGGACTGAAGGGTCCCGGGTTCGATTCCGGTCAAGGACATATGCCTGGGTTGCCGGCTCGATCCCCAGCATGGGGGGCGTGCAGGAGGCAGCTGATCAATGATTCTCCCTCATCATTGGTGTTTCCATCTCTCTCTCTCCCACTCCCTTCCCCTCTGAAATTAATAAAAATATTTTTTTAAAAAAAAGATCATCTCCAATGCCCTAAACTCACCAGAAGCCCCATTCTGAAATGTGGTCCATGATACAATTCTATACAATGTAGAGTCTTAGTCATCTCTGATCTACCCACACAGGATAAAGCCTCTGATCCACGGAACGTAGCTTACGGAGCTCCGTGGCATTCAAATTCCCTGGAGGCAGGCAGTGGTCTCTCAGATTCCAGGCTTTCTCAGTATGCACCCCGAGCTGAACAGAATAGTTAACACATCCAGGGTCTAGGTCAGGGGGTCTCACCCGCTGTCAGCTCACAGCCCTGAGAGCCTGAGAGGGATGCAGACTCCTCCCATCTTTGTTCTTAGACCCCTGCATCTCGGAACCTCCCAGGAGTCCAAAGACCCTGGTGTGGGGGCCTCCAGTAGATGATCCACTCTGCACACCCCACCCACCCCCCAAACACGCATGCCCCCCTGGGACAGCCAAGGTCTCTTTGTCCCAAGCAATTCAGAAATGCGCGGCCAAGATGGGGTTAAGAACAGGAGGGGTGGGTGGGCCCATGGGGGCCAGGTGCCCAGGAGAGGGAGGAACACAGAGGGGACCAGAGAGCAATGAAGCTGGGAAGGGTGGGCATTAGGGGCGCTCCTGGGTCGGACTGGTGGGCAAGCGGTGCCACTTGTCACTGCTGCCCAGGCAGAGCGGCAGCAGCTCTGGGGAGATGCTCCCCTCCCACCTCCGGACCAGCCCCTGGACCAGATGCCAAGTGTCAGGGAGCCCAGGCCAGGCAGGGGCTGCTGCTCCGACGCAGCCAGGAAATATTATTTCGCCGGGATATTTTTAGCAGGAAGCGAGCTGGGAGCAAATGTCATGTGAGCCGTCTTCTCTTACACGGCAACTTTGGGCTATTTAAAGAGACGTAATTATCTCCTGCCACCATGATCAGGACGCGAGTGCGTGATTGCAGGAGCCCCTCGTCTGCCGTGCGGGAGCACTTGACGCTAATGGGGCCCAATTTTCGAAGCCGCCTGCCTAAATCTGTCCGGTCTCGCAGGTGGACATTTGAATCAGCACCGCAGGGCGGCAAACTGCACGGAGCTGCTCCCAACAGCAGTTCCGAAGGCCTATGCCTCGAGACCCCCCTGGGGGTCCCCAGCAGGGCTGCTGCCCACACTGACCTCCTGCCGCTGAAGCTCTTGCTTCTGACAGAGGCCCTGGTGGTGGTGGTGCCCAGGCTCAATCCCATCAGGCCGGCATCTCCCCGAGAAGCCACCAGCTCCCCTCAGACAGTCTGGCCAAGGAGATACAGTCACCAGGGGGTCAAGGAGAAGGCATGCCTGAGGGGCCAAGGAGAGGATGGCAGGACAAGGAGGCAGGACACAGGCCGCTCAGGGAGGAAGGCAGACTGGACATGTGCTCCCTAGGTTGGGGGAGAAGACCCCCTGCAGGAGGGCTGGTACACAGCAGGTGCGCTCTATGGCTGAAGGAATGAACGCACTGTCACCCACCAGCAGAGCCACCCAGACCGCCAGTGCCACCCAGGCCAGGCACACCGGGAGTCTTGGCCTCGGTTCCATTGGCCACGCTTGGATGGGACATTGGCATTTGGGGTCTTGAATAAAGTGGGTGCCTGGGTGTTGGGAGGCGGGCAGGAAGAGGTGCCTAGACCCCTCCTAGGAGGACGTGCAGGAGGAGTTCAGGAGGAGACTTAAGGAAGGCAAAGCTGACTTATCCCTCAAATATTCAGGGGGATGTGAAATGGCCCGGCCGGCGTGGCTCGGTAGTTGAGTGATGGCCTATGAACCAGGAAGTCACGGTTCGATTCCTGGCCAGGGCACATGCCCGGGTTTCGGGCTCCATCCCCAGTAGGGGACATGCAGGCAGCAGGCGACCAATGATTTTCTCACCATTGATGTTTCTATCTCTCTTTCCCTCTCCCTTCTTCTCTGAAATTAATTCTTTTTTTAAATTTTTAAAGAAATGTGGCCCTAGCGCCTAGCCCATTTGGCTCAGTGCTAGAGCATCGGCCTGCGGACTGAAGAGTCCCAGGTTTGGTTCTGGTCAAGGGCACGTACCTCAGTTGCAGGCTCCTCCCGGCCCGGGCCCTGGTCAGGTGCAGGAGGCAACCAATTGATGTGTTTCTCTCACATCAGTGTTTCTCTCTGTCTTTCCCTCTCTCTTCCACTCTAAAATCAATGGAAAAAAATATCCTCGAGTGAGGAAGAAAAGAAAAAAAAAGGAAAGAAAAGAAAATTGAAACGGAGAGAGGACACCTCCTTCGAGGAGGCTGCAGGGAACCCGCAGAAGAGTTTGGGGAAAGAGCCGGGCAGGAACAGGTGGTCTTGAAGGAGTGAGCTCCCCGTCACTGGAAGGACTCAGGGGCCCCTCAGAGGGCCTCAGGCCTCTGCCTTGAGGCAACTAGGGGAAGCTTCCAGCTTTGGCTGCCAAGACAAGGGCCCGAGAGAGTTGGCACTGTCCACCACACTCACAGGATTCCAGCAGTCCTGCCTGCGCCCGTCCCCAAGCACCTGCCGGCGGAATTCTCCAGAAAGTAGCTCCTGCCCTCCCTGTCCACTGGCGCTTCCTGGGGGGGGCCAGGGGCCAGGGCCGGACCGCAGAACAAAGAGGAAGACACCCCCCACTCCCCCCCCACCCCCGGTTGGGTAAGTAAGGCAAGCAGTAGGCAAGGTGAGTGAGTAAACATTGCTGCCAGAGCACTCAGCGGCAATTACCCCAGCAGGAGGCCGCGGGAGAGCGAGCAGCAGGGTTGTTTGCTCATTAAGACAAGAAAATCATTTATGTTCTGGGACTCGAGTGTCAACAGACCCAGGGAAATGTGGTTGCCTCAGCTGCTGCCCTCACCGAACACGGGGCAGCTGGAGTCCGGGCGCAGCTGGCGAGGTGTGGATGCCATGGGGCCTCGGGGAGCGGAGAGGAGGAGAGGGGGATGTCCAGGGTTTGGTGAGAAGACCAGGAGGACTGGGCATTTCCCCTGGCCACGCCGAAGCCGTCGCTCTGCCCCACACCCCGTCTGCCCGCTGCAGCCTGGGGGAAGGCAGGCGAGCCCTGGCGGCCGGGCTTTCGGTAGGAGAGAAGCAATTCTGCTTCAAGAAGGGAAGGAAGACACCACCAAGCGCAGCAAAAACGCGGTGCCCTTTAAGGCCCCACGCGGAGGCTATATTTAGGGCCAGGACATGGAGCAGGACCCCGGGCAGCCTTCACAGGGAGCAATTGCTAATCACTGCATTGAGTTTGCGGGTGCCCCTGGGCACACTTAACCCAGGGCAATGAATAGTTATTGCACGCCTCCCGCTCAGGGCCTGTGGGCACACTTAAGCGAGCGTGTGGATCGCCAGTGAGCGGGCATGGCTCGGGTACACCCTGGGGCACCCTGGGCCTTCAGCGGGGAGAGGCAGGCTATTAAATATCTATGTGCCCTGTGCCCGCGGCTGCATTTAGCCAAGGGCAAGGCCAGTGAAACGGCTTTAATTAAAACTTAATGCAAGTTCAAGGTGCAGATGGGGAAGCAGCAGCGGCTGCAGAAGTCGCCGGGAATGAATCAGTCAGTTCGATGAGGTTCTCAGGCGGGGGACGTGTGTGGCGGGCGGGGAGGGGGCTGGGACAGCGGGGACCTCTCTTCTGTCGCCTGCAGGCTGCGCACCTCGCTGCGTCGGTGTCCTGGGGCGCGGGCGGGGGCCCCCGCCGGCTCCCACGCCTCCCCTGATGAGGGGTGCTGGGCGCCAGGCCTCCGCGGCAGGTCGCTGGAGACAAAGCAGGCGCCTCAGCCCCGAGCGCATCCGCTTTTCTCAGCAACTCTCCCGGCGTCGCAGGACACCGGCCACCCTGGCCCCCTGGCGGCAGCTCCCAGAATGACAGGCCCAGGCCGAGGGCGAAGGCCAAGTGACAGCCCCTGCAGGTCCCAGAACCTGGCGGCAAGCCTGGGGCTCCGGGGAGGAGGCCCTGCGATGCCCAGAAGGACCCACACCAGGCGTGGCGCGGTCATTGCGCCCCTGACCAGGCAAGTGGGTGGAGAGATGCCCGCTGGCTCCGTACCTGCTCCTTAAGGCTGGGACACGATGGGACCGCAGAGGGTCGCCCCTCTGCCCAAGAACTCCTCCTGCCAAGGCGCCCTTGCTTTAAAATTCATTCAGGCCAGGCGAGAATGCAACTGTGAGCGCCTCCTGTGTCTTCCTCACACCTGTTCCCTTGGCCCTAGCACAGCACCTGGCATACAGTAGGTGTTTAATAAATGCTTGTTGCGTGAGTAGTGATTGCCATAGGCAGGCTTTTCGCTCCAGGCTCCTTTGATTTCACCTTTCCTCTTCTCTCCCTCCCCCCTCTCTCCTCTTTCTCTTCTTGGTCCATCTCCTTTGTACCGAGCAGGGGTTGCCCAGGCCAAATTCAGTATTTTCTTTGAGCCACACAATGTCTACAAAACTAAAGTCAACTTTTTAAAATTAGGAGATTTTTACATACAATTAAGGATTTTTAATCTCTTTTTAAAATATATATATATATATATATATATATATATATATATAATTGATTTTTTACAGAGAGGGAAAGGGATAGAGAGTTAGAAACATCAATGAGAGAGAAACATCGATCAGCTGCCTCTTGCACACTCCCTACTGGGATGTGCCTGCAACCAAGGTACATGCCCTTGACCGGAATCGAACCTGGGACCCCTCAGTCTGCAGGCCGATGCTCTGTCCACTGAGTCAACAGGTCAGGGCTCTAATTTCTCTTTTTTAAAACAATTTTTTTATTGATTTCAGGGAGGAAGGGAGAAGGAGAGAGAGATAGAAACATCAATGATGAGACAGAATCATTGATCGGCTGCCTCCTGCAAGCCCCATACTGCGGATCGAGCCCGCAACCTGGGCCTGGGCCCTGACCGGGAAGGGAACCATGACCTCCCGGCTCATAGGTCGACGCTCAACCATGGAGCCACACCAGTTGGGCTCTAATTTCTCTTAAAAAGTTTGAAGCTCTGGCCAGATGAGGCTGGGGGACGCTCACAGCCCGGCTCTGCCACTTACCAGCTGGGGGACCTTGGACACGTCTCCCAGTCTCTCTCTGCTTCGTCTCTCATCGTTGAGGAGAGATTATAATAGCACCCACTGCATTTTGATATCTGACATTTACAGAGCGGGCACCACAGTGCCCAGTACGGGGTGAGTGGCATAAAGTTTGCTACATGAATGAAGACATGAACACAATTCTTGACTGCCCCCTCAGTCTGGCACCCTCATTTCTGCTGTGGGTTTGGTCCCTGTAGGCAGTTGGGTTTGTAACCTGCCCCCTACCCAAGTCATGTTTAGCTCAGAGAGCTCTCCCCGCACCCCGCCCCCGGGCAGGGGAGGGATCTGGGAGACAAGGAAGGAGCTCACTGCTGGATTTGGGGAGAAGCCTCTGTTTCCTGTTGAAATGAGACACTTCACCTGATTGCGTCTGAGGTCCTTTCATGACCTAAAGTCTATAATCCTTTCCCGTTACCCAGGGCAAGAAGCGTCGAGAGAAAGGACACAAGGACACAACTTTGCAGCTTTGGTGATAGTCCCGTCCTCCTGCTGTCCCCTGGGCCAGCTATGACAGGACGTCAAGAACATTAGTCCACAAACCTTTAATATCCCTCCACCCCATCCCACCTCCTCCCAACTTGCTCAGACAAAAGCCCAATGGAACTGGACACCCAGCAGGGCCCATAAGTGAGAGGTGCCAGGCTGCACCTCCAGCCGCCCCTGCTTGGCCGGGCCACACCCTCAGGCTCAGGAGCCATGGCTTCCGGAGATAAGCCAACCTGGGATGCCCCACCCCCACCCCAGGCCCCGAGTCGGTACCTGCGTGGACATGGGTCGGCAGTGGCCGCTCTCTTGGCCCAGCCTGGACCTTAACACTGAGCACTTCATTATGTAGCGGTCACTCTGCTGCAACCCCTTCACCCGTCTCTGAAATATTCTGATTCCCAGCCTGTAATTTGCTTTCTGGAAGCGGGGCAAATCCACGTGCAAATGAAAGAGGAAAGCACAGTTAACGGGTCGCAATTAGAGGTCAGTGACTCCGCACAGCAATATGATTAACATCGCTGACGGGAAGCCGGCCATCCTCTCGGACAGGAGGGAGGGAGCGGCAGGGACGCAGAACCTGGGTCCGGCTTCCGGGCTCTGGCCGTCCAGCCCCACCAGGGCAGCCCTCCCGGCTGGGGGACGTTTGTCGGACAGAACAAGGACCGGTGCCCGAATCTTCCTTGATGGGTGACAAACATGTGTCCGCACCTTGTCTCCTTTGACCCTCACAGATGTCTCAGAGGGTGGGCTTTCTGAGGCCCATTTTACAGATGAGGCCGTTGAGGCTCAGAGTAGGTAAATGACGGAGCCCAAGTGCGGACGGGGATTGTGGAGGCGTCAAAGCGGAAGGCGACTGCAGACAGGAAGAGAAGGAGAAGGGACAGGACACTTCCTGAAATTTCTTCCCCCACTATGACCACAGCCCCCTCGGGAGAAACTCTGGGCTTGGTCAGGGGAGGGAGGACAAAGAAATGAAGGGAAGCCCAGCGGCGTGGCTCAGCGGTTGAGCGTCAACCCATGAACCAAGAGGTCACTGTTTCAATTCTCCGTCAGGGCACATGCCCGGGAAGCGGGCTCAATCCCAGGAGGGGGTGTGCAGGAGGCAGCTGATGGGTGTTTCTCTCTCATCTCTCTCTCTCTCTCTCTCTCTCTCTCTCTCTCTCTCTCTCTCTCTCTTTCTCTCTCTCTCTCTCCCCCTCCCTCCCTCCCCCTACCTCACTCCTAAAGTCAATAAAAACATTTTTTTAAAAAAAAGAAATGAAGGAAAGAGGAAATGGCGGTGAGGAGAAGAAGAGAAGAGAAGGGAAATACCAGGCTCCGTGGGGCGGTCTGCACCCCCTCAGGAGCCAGGCAGTGAGTTTAAGCAACAAGAGTGCCCAGGGAGCTACAACCCCCCGCCCCCACCCCACAGGCCTTCAGCGGCTGCCTGGATCAGGGCAGCGCCCTGGCCCCCAAAGAAGCGTCTCTCCCCCTCTGATGGGCACCCCTCGAACCCGAGCTCTGAAACCTGCTTCCCTGAGCCTTCCCTGGTCGTGTGGGGCCTAAAGCTCCTACAGTTTGAGGGAAAGGCATCTTCAAAAAAAAACAACCTTACTTCTGCTAACTTTCCAGTCATATGGTCTTGGCAGCACATAAGGGGCCAGAGTGCAAGGGAGGGGCCCTGACGCTTCTGCTCCATCAGCTCCAAGGTCGGTCAGCCTCTGTGAATCTGGCAGCACCATGTGTTCATGGCATGAAGCACTTGCTAAGCACCTACTGTGTGCCAGACCCTAAGGCAAACACTGGGTGTGTCCTCCCAACACAGACACTCCCAGATCCAGTAGGAGGTGGCTGTGTTAGGAATCAGGGTGGCAGTTGCAAAGATAGAGGCAGGTACAATGCACAGAGGAGGAGTGATCGACAATCAGGAAGACTGCCTGGAGGAGGCAGCATCTGAGCTAGGTTAACACACCTAGTGGTCTTCTGAGAACTACCTATGCCCAGCAACTTCTAGAGCACAGAGCCTGGGTCTCCCCCGTCTTCTGTCTCTCTCGCTCCATCTCCACAGATGCCTTTCTCAGCCTCCGTGCCCAGGCTTAGCCCGTTCACCCTCCCTGAATGGGAGCTTCCCAAGAGACATCAGGTGTCCCTGTAGGAACTATTTCCCAAACCCACCTCCTCCTGCACCAAGCAGGCCGAGTATCCCGCTTAAAAAATGAAGTCACCATCGGGAATCAGGATGCAGAAGTAATCACATTTGACAAAAAAAAAATGCAGGCAGTTGGGGACGCAGCAGCCAGTGGAATCGGTTTCAAACCTGGGGCAGATCATGTTCCTCCTCTGCTCAAACCTCTCCATTGTTCACGCCTGGGAAAAGCCGAAGTCCTGATTTGGCCCCTCACCTCCTCTCCCATTTCCTCACCTCCCTTCCTCTGCTCCAGCCCCACCAGCCTCCCAGCTATTTATCAAGCACGCTGGGCACAGTCCTGCCTCAGGGCCTTTGCACTGCCCTCCCCCTGCCTGGAGCTCCCTTGTCTTAGGTACCTGCGAGCTCACTCCCACCTCCTTCAAGTCTTTATCCAAATAGCATCTTCCTTCTCTGTGAGGCCCACCCTCTTATCACCTCTATCCTGCCCTCTGCTTACGCAGCACTTACACCTTCTAACCTGCCTTCTACTTTACTTATTATATTTGTTGCTGTAGCTCCCCCCCCTCCGCCCCCATGCCAGCTCCACGGGGCCAGGAGTGTCTGTTTGGTTCATCACTGCCTCCCTAGTGCCCAGAGCAGCGTCAGGCATAAAACATTTGCAATAAACATTTGTTGAAGGAATGAAACAGAAACAGAACATCTCTGTGTAGAGAGATTATGGGTAGTTCTATTATCTTCTTTGGATTTTTTCAAGCTTCCCTAATTATCTTGTTTTACTTTTTAAAAAAAAAAATTTAACGTTAAATTACTCTTTACATTCAATATTATTTTGTATTCGTTGTATCGCTGTTGTCATGACTTTCAGAAGCCGTTTTTTAAAAGCCCACCGTTTCGTTCGCAAATGCTTGACTCAGTTGTGTATTTGCTGGGAGATGAAAGCGCCATTTTTCAGAAAACGGCTCCAGAAGCCCTTCTGAGGGGTGTCTCCGGCGACCAGCTCTCCTTTTAAAAGCGCGCGGCCTCCATCTCTATCTTTAGCAGGAGCTGGAGGCTCGCCCCTGGCCCACGGCGGCTGGGGAAATAAAGTGTCTGCGCCCGCGATGTGCAAATTGACCTGGATCGTTTTCAGTTTGCACTCACGTTTGCACTTCGTAAATATTTGCCTGGCGTCCGAGGCTCACACCTGCCTGCTGTCCCCTCCAGTGTCTCGGAGGTGGCAGGCGGCCCGTGTCCCCGGCCCCACCTCCCGCAGCCACAGGTGTCCCTGACAGCGCCTGAAACTAATGGCCTGTGGCTGGCCGCTGTGACTAATTCTCTGATTATTGACTTTATGATTTTACGCTTAAAACTTCTTTATAATAACACACAGAAATGTTTAATGGGCTCTATCCAGAGCCATAAAAATTACTTATTGAACACGCGTTTTAAAACTATTAATCTATTGTTTTCCATTAATAACGGCTCTCCAAAGAACAGGCGACAGCTTAATGTATCCGCCGCATTTCTCCGAGAAAAGTGGCTTTTTAATATAAAAAAAATGCTGCTCCCAGGCGTCACAGGTTGGCTGGCCGCCGGTCAGCTGACCCTCCCAGACCGATGTAGGCCCCACCCATCCCCGAAGGCGCGTCTCTTTCTGTGCAAAAGTGAAGAGGAATTCCAGGGGCCTGTCCTGCTGCCTGGGATGGAGACCAGAGGGAAGCAGGCTGTTTGCTCCTCTCTCTACTCCCGTCCCCTCCGGAAGGTTCCAGATAATCACCTGGCGGCACCCACCCCTTCCCGCTTTTTCTGTTGCAAGTCCCTGCTGAGAGGTTTCTGCGATACTATCCCCTAGTTTTTCGCTATTTTAGGTGTGCGATTCCCACTCCAAGCATGAGGTGGCCCCCCACTTCACATGGTAAGAGTCACCCCTGTGGCCCCCCCACCCAAGAACATGTTTGTTCATTCAACAAATGCGTGTTGCGTGTCCACTATGTGCCAGGCAGTGCTCTTGGTTCTGGAGAGAGAGCAATAAACCAGAGACTCCTGGGCCTCGCCCTCGCAGAGCTGCCCTCCGTGGGGGAGCGCAGATGGCAAGCGGGCGAACACTTGTCGGTCATGCTAAGTAGTGATGGAGGCTGAGAAGCGAATAGGATGAGATTGTGACTGGGGGTGGGTTGGGACCACTTTAGACAGAGCGTCAGGAAGGCTTTTGGAGAGCTAGCCTTTGAGCAGAGATCTGAGTGACAGGAAGGAATCAGCTCTGAGACATGGGGGAGGAGCTCTGCAGGCAGGGGAAAGGCAGTGCAAAGGCCCTGGGGTGAGGTGTAATATGGCCGTCTCTCCCTAGGAGGAGGCCCTACCCAGCCAACCACTGGCCCTTACCTGCGAGGGCAGGATTCTGCTCAGACACTGCCTCACACCCTCCACGTGCCTCCTGGAGACCCACAGGGCCATAGAGTCAGAGAAGCATGCGGCCTCGTCTGTCGATAAGAAGATACTTCTGAGAAGGAACCTAGCCATCAGGTGCCTAACCACCCCCACCATCATTTTCCAGCTCTTCGCTCGGTCAAACGAATTAGATTGTCAGAGAAACCGGATAAACGTTGGAATACACGTGACCCTGGATCATTACCGAACCCAATGCCGTGTCCCCCTGCTGGTAAAAGAGGGACACCTGACCCCTGGCCGGCCTCAGCCCGTCACTGTGGACGCAGCCACCATTGCCTGGGAGAGCCCGCGGAGAACATGGGGCTCCGGGCTGGGTCTGCACAGCAGAGACACGACAGCCACGTGCAGTTTAAAGCAGTGACGGCGAACCTCCTGAGCTCGGCGTGCCAGCATTCTGAAAAACCCTAACTTAACTCTGGTGCCGTGTCACATATAGAAATTTTTGGTGTTTTCAACCATAGTAAAACAAAGATTTATATCTTTGATATTTATTTTATATATTTAAATGCCATTTAACAAATAAAAATCAACCCAAAAAAATGAGTTCGCGTGTCACCTTTGACACGCGTGTCGTAGGTTCGCCATCACTGGTTTAAAAGATATGAACAGGCCCCGGGGTGGAAACTTGGTTACAAGTCCCTGGACTCATAAAAGCGGAGAAGATCATGCCAAGCATCCCTGCAGCGTTGTGGCTCAGCTGAGGACTCCGGGTGGGGAGCTGCCGGGAGCCGGTCCATCCTTGCTGTTTCAAAGGACCTGGCATATATGGCATACTGTTCTTAATATGTTTGCTCACCTTCTTGGCACTATGTGTTTTAACCAAGGTCTCCTCTCTGAGAAAGATTGTTTCCCCAGGTAGGGATTTTCCCCTGAAGTTAGGGAGGGAATAAAACCCCTCAACTACGTGCCAGGCGGGTAATTAATCACTTTATTTTTTTTAATTAAATCTTTATTGTTCAGATTATTACATTTGTTCCTCTTTTTTTCCCCCATAACTCCCCTCCTCCCAGTTCCCGCCCCACCCTCCGCCCTCATTCCCCACCCACTGTCCTCATCCATAGGTGCACGATTTTTGTCCAGTCTCTTCCCGCATCTCCCACACCCCTTTCCCCCCCAAGAATAGTCAGTCCATTCCCTTTCTATGTCCCTGATTCTATTATGATCACCAGATTATTCACTTGATTCTTAGATTCACTTGTTGATAGATGCATGTTTGTTGTTCATAATTTGTATCTTTACCTTTTTCTTCTTCCTCTTCTTAAAGGATACCTTTCAGCATTTCATATAATACTGGTTTGGTGGTGATGAACTCCTTTAGCTTTTCCTTATCTGTGAAGCTCTTTATCTGACCTTCAGTTCTGAATGATAGCTTTGCTGGATAAAATAATCTTGGTTGTAGGTTCTTGGTATTCATCACTTTGAATATTTCTTGCCATTCCCTTCTGGCCTGCAAAGTTTCTGTTGAGAAATCAGCTGACAGTCGTATGGGTACTCCCTTGTAGGTAACTGAGTTTCTTTCTCTTGCTGCTTTTAAGATTCTCTCTTTGTCTTTTGCTCTTGGCACTTTAATTATGATGTGTCTTGGTGTGGTCCTCTTTGGATTCCTTTTGTTTGGGGTTCTCTGCGCTTCCTGGACCTGTAAGTCTATTTCTTTCACCAGGTGGGGGAAGTTTTCTGTCATTATTTCTTCAAATAGGTTTTCAATAATTAATCACTTTAACTACAAACAATCATGCTTAAGCTACATAATCTTTACTCCCTGGAATGGAGATAAGAAACGCCCTAACCTTTGTGATAGAGATTGATAGGATTGAATCAACTGGTATAAATACAGATGTAACAAGACAACAGGACACAGAACTTAGAAGACAGAACCAAGAGACACAGAACCTGGACACAGAACCTAGACACAGAACCTACACAGAACCTAGAGACAGAAGAACTTCGCTGGAGAGAACATGGCAAAAGATCCTGGACAGAAACTGGCAACAGAACCTAGAGACAGAACCTAGCAAGAGAACCTGGCTGAAGAACCTAGAGACAGAACCTGGCTACAGAACCTGGATAGAACATGGCAAGAGAACCTGACTAGAACCTGGTGACTGAACCTGGCTGGAGAACCTGGACAGAACCTGGCTGGAGAACCTAGCGAGGGAACATGGCTACAGAACCTGGCTGGAGAACCTGGAAAACCTGGCTGGAGAACCTAGCAAGAGAACATGGACACAGAACCTGGCTGGATATCCTAACCAAAACTTCAATGGAGATCCAGACCAGAAGAGGAAGGAAAGGCATTCCTTCTTCAACAACTCCGTCCACACCTTTGGGGACCCCTGGACCTGCTGGGGTTGGACCCCAACATATGGCGCCCAAACAGGGACCCCTAGGTAAGCCCCACTCTCGGGATGGATAGGACTCCACCATAGGAAGAGGGTGGATAGTCTTCGCCGACTCCGTCTACACCTTTGGGAACCCCTGGCATATGCAGTGCCCTGGTGACACCCCCACCCGCTCACCCTGCCTCTAGCCCAGTCTCCGGAGGGCAACCGAGAAGATCTTAGAAAGTAAACAGGGCCCGGCCCTAACCGGTTTGGCTCAGTGGATAGACCGTCGGCCTTCGGACTGAAGGGCCCGGGGTTCGATTCTGGTCAAGGGCATGCACCTCGGTTGCAGGCTTCCGGCCCTGGTCGGGGGCATTCGGGAGCAACCAATCGATGTGTCTCTCACATTGGTGTTTCTCTCTGTCTCTCCCTCTCTCTCCCACTCTCTCTGAAAATCAATAGAAAAAATATCCTCGGGTGAAGATTAAAAAGAAAAAAGTAAACAAGACCTGGCCCGACCCCACGTGGCTCAGTGGTCGAGCATCGGCCTAAGAACCAGGAGGTCACGTGCGGGTTGGAGTCCCGGTCAGGGCACATGCCCAGGTTTCGGGCTCATCCCCAGTAGGGGGTGTGCAGGAGGCAGCCGATCCATGATTCTCTCTCATCATCGATGCTTCTCCCCGCCCCCCCCCCCCGCCTCTCCCTTCCTCCCTGAAATCAATAAAAGGTATTTTTAAAGTTTGCTGTAAACAGTAAGTTGTGTGGCACCTGCAGCCTCATGCATCTCGCGTTTACCACGCCTTTGATGGCATCGTCTTCTCTTGTGCTGGATTTAACCTCGTGTTGTTTTGTACAGGAACGTGCTGTCCAGGCCTGTAGCCTGGGAGCCGTGGGCTGGCCGTACAGCCTGGGTGTGTGGTGAGCTGTGCCACCAGGGGCGTGGCACGCACGCTGTGATGTTCGCAGAGCAACAAAATCGCCAAATGGCCGGTTCTCAGAGCGCACCCGGCGCTGGGCGGCGTGCGCCTGTATACTGCCACTCGGCGTGGCTGGGACAAGCCAGCGCTGTGGGCACGACTCCGCGGCGAGAGGACACCCGGCAGCTGGCACGGGACGTCTCCTGGGCCCGGCCCTGTGCCCGCCTCCCTCGGCCGATTGAATCAGCATCCTCTCACTGTAACGCTCCGTAAGCAGGGGTGGGCAGGCTTTTCTGAGCTCTCTGTGTCCTTCCGGTGAATTATTGGAGACCCTTGCACTTTAAGTTGGTGTCAAAAGCAAGGGGGGTCTTGAACCGCCTGCGCCTTGCTGCGCGTACTAGCACCCCCCTCATCGGGTGTCAAGCAGAGGGAATGAGCCCGGCCAGAGTGGCTCAGTTGGTTGAGCATCATCCTGTGCATGGAGAGGTCGCCGGTTCGATTCCCGGTCAGGGCACGTGCCTGAGTTGCAGGCTCAATCCCCAGTAGGGGGCGTGCAGGAGGCAGCCAATCCATGATTCTCAGCATGGATGTTTCTATCTCTATCTCTCTCTCCCTTCCTCTCTCTCTTTGAAATCAATAAAAACGTATTATTAAAAAAAAAAAAAAAAAGAGGAAATGAGACGATGCATGTAAAGCCCTCAGCTCAGGGCCTTGGGATAAATGTCCAGCAAGTCCTGGGGTGCCTCTAGTGCAGTGGTTCTCAACCTTCTGGCCCTTTAAATACAGCTCCTCATGTTGTGACCCAACCATAAAATGATTTTCGTTGCTACTTCGTCACTGTCATGTCGCTACTGTTATGAATTGTCATGTAAATATCTGATAGGCAGGATGGTCTTAGGCGACCCCTGTGAAAGGGTCGTTCGACCGCCAAAGGGGTCGCGACCCACAGGTTGAGAACCGCTGCTCTAGCCCCGGCTCCAGGCCTCTCTGCTGTGGGAGCTGAGTCGTTCCCTCCCCGGACCTCGGCCTCCTCGTCTGGAAGCCGTGCTGCCGTCAGGATAAGTTCAGGGACACGGATCCCGGGCAGGCCTGGCACACGCCACGGGCTCCGTGCTGGTTTTTACTGTTGAGACAAGGGCTGCCCTCTGAGTCAGAGGAGCCCGGGCCCAGCCCTGACCCTGGCACAGCTCCTGGCCTCCCCGAGCCCCAGGTCCTTGGGAGGCGGAGAGCCGGAGCCGGCTCCTGCAGGAGGCCTCTCACTTCCCGGGTTACCCCAGCTCACCGGCTGCTTATCAGTCTGCCGGGCCCAAAGCCTGACGCAGCCATAAAAGCATGATTTATTCACCTGTCAGGAACGTCAAGTGCAGGCTGGCCTGGCCTCGTGTGACCTGCCGGGAGGATCCTGGGAACGCCACGGGGCGAACACAGACAAGACGGCCGGACGGCCCGCAGGAGAAGGCCCAGGGAAGGGGTGCTGTCACCCCAGCACCGGCGGCTGCCGATCTACCTCCCTTCCCTCGGCCCTTTATCTTTTGAAGTGCCTGCTCCGCACAGCGACCAGGACAGGAGGGAAAGACCCACGAAAGCCAAGTAAAGAAATAAATGAACAAAGTAACCTCAGACGATGACCCAGCCCTGAGGAACGTGAGCACACAATGGGTACAGAACGGCTGGGTTGGGGAAGGTCAGTGTTAAAAGATTTTTTTTTTAAGTAACATTATGACTCTCATATGGATTTAAAAAATGAACCGGTATTGCCCTAGCCGGTTTGGCTCAGTGGATAGAGCCTCGGAAGGGTCCCGGGTTCAATTCCGGTCAAGGGCACGTGCCAGGGTTGCGGGCTCGATCCCCAGTAGGGGGCGTGCAGGAGGCAGCCGATCGATGATTCTCTCTCATCATTGACGTTTCCATCTCTCTCGTCCTCTCCCCTTCTCTCTGAAATCAATAACAATATTTTTAAAAATGAACCGGTCTTAACAGATTTTATTCAACTCATTATTAATGAGGGAAGCCAGTTCAAAGGAGAGGTCACAGGACAGACGCATTTGCAGGTGAGGAGAGCTGAGATGGATTTGCAAATAGCCAGCAGCTGGGTTCTTCCCCAGAAGGGGATGTAAGTCAGCTGACCCTCCCCTCTATTTGCACATCCAAAGGCGAGGCTGTTTGCGTGGCTACGGGTTCTCTACCACTTAGAGCCCTGGCGACCTCTGACCAGGGAGGGACCATCTCTCTCACCTGCAATTTAAAAGCATCCTGCTGGCCGAAACCGGTTTGGCTCAGTGGATAGAGCGTCAGCTTGCGGACTGAGAGGTCCCGGGTTTGATTCCGGTCAAGGGCATGTACCTTGGTTGTGGGCAAATCCCCAGTGGGGGATGTGCAAGAGGCAGCTGATCGATGTTTCTAACTCTCTCTATCTCTCTCCCTTCCTCTCTGTGAAAAATCAATAAAATATATTTTAAAAAAATAAATAAAAATAAAAGCATCCTGCTGGCTGCTGAGACTGTAGCTATTTTTAAGTGACCGTAGGGCCCTGGCCAGTGTTGCTCAGTGGTCAGTGTCGGCCTGGGCTCCGAAGGGTCTCAGGTTTGATTCCCAGTCAAGGGCACGTACCTGGGCTGCAGGTTTGATCCCCAGCCCTGGTTGGAGTGCATTATCACTCTCACATCCATGTTCCTCTCTCTCTCCCCCCTTCCTCCCTCCCTTCCACTCTCTCTAAAAATATTCTCGGCTGAAGATTAACAAAAAATAAATTTTAAAACTTTAAAACACATAAAAATGCCTGTAGGCAGGAGCCTAAACTTCTCGGGAAGGAAGTTTCCTTAGGGGAGTTGAGGAAACCATCCTGGAGCCGGAAGCTGGAAGGAGGGACTGACAATAAGAGGGAGAAAACTCCCACCTCCTGGTGCAAACGGTGGGACCTGCCAGAAGCCACTACAACTAACCACGCCTCCCCTCCAGGACCTCCAGGAATCCACCCAACAGAACGCCAAGCACACAGGCACCGAACGGCTCCCCAGGCGGCTCCCGGCACCATCCGTTCCTAAAACCGGGAGCCACGCCAGGCCCCCCAACAGCCGCATGGATC